>NW_013953885.1:33504-36994 GCF_001266775.1 Austrofundulus limnaeus
AAGGTAAAAATAATAAAACAAGGTCTTTGTCTGCAATGATTAGATATGTTTTTTATTATTGTCATTAGTGATTATCTCAATTTCGGCTAAAAGAATTGACAAAATCCTACATACTSTGCCTTTAAGGTGCTTACTCCTAGTCATAAAACRATTTCAGATAACTGGAATGTAAGTGTGGTAAAGCCAGATAAATGTAATATCTGCCTGCCATACCATGAGCTTCTGCCTGCTGAACTTATCGGCTGCTGCTCTGTTACGCTCTCATCTTCATCATCAGAGCAGAACAAGCTGACTATTACATTAGCAAGATGGATTTATAACTGAACGAACGTCCAGATCTTTTTTTATCATCTCTGTGGGTGACAATACATAAAAAACAAGTTTTTTCTCTGACAACTTGGGTGTGAAAAAAACTAGTTTACGCTCTGCGTGATGTGCAGCGGGAGGGGGGGATTTTGAGGATTTATTCTCTCTATAAGTGTTTTAAAACACTATATTTTTTCATTTATTTTCAGAATATTTAGAACTCCTCCTGCTCAGTTGTCTCTGCACTCGCAGCCCTGTTGACACAGGTGCGATGATGTAACTGATGACAGGATGGTAGAGGGTAAATTTCTACCGTAGGCCAACTTCATATCGTTTCTACCGTCTATCACATATACYGYGCAGCCCTAATTCTGAGGTTATTCAGTGTTCACAATTTTTTTTATGATTTTATCTTTTATTTTCCRTAACATTTTAGCAACAAAGATTTTTTTCTGCACAGAGTTTGTGTTGCATACTGTACATCATAGGTTCTCAATATCAGCAATCAGAAATGCCTGTTAGCAAAGCGTTCACAAACTGCTTAAAACGGTGTTAATAAATAGCACTTAAATACAATCAAAGAGACAAACCGAAGTAAGGTTTATTAAACCAATTAAGAAGCAGATCGAACACTTGCCCTAATCTAGCACTGGAACCTCTTTGGTGGACTCCCTCTACCCATGATCCTGTCCTCCTTAATAAGAATCAACTTAAACTACAGTTGTGGTACCTGATTGTTCTGGACACGTATTGTCCCAGGTGACAGAGCTTGAGTTACCATCTGGCCTTGAGGAGTAACAACTGTGACTGGCTGGTAAACTGTGCCTCCTGAAACAAACACACACACACACACACACACCTCAGAGAAACGTGACAAGATGTCAGCTCCATTTATATATACTGTATTACTGGATTGGACATCTCCTATTGGTGCTATTGTGTACTTAAAGGCCATTTTACTATGTGTCGATTGTGGATGTAAGAATGCTGTGTCCATGCTGTAGATCACAGCATTACTACACCATTTTGTGTCTTTACAACGCAAAATTTTCAATATCATGTGAATATGCAATGTTTAATTACACACAATGGTAGTATTCAATCAGAATCAGAATGAAAATACTTTATTACTTTATTGACCCCCGAGGGAAAGTACAGGTATTACAGCTGCAACCGTTCAGATCAGAGAAATGTGAAAAGAAATAAGCACACTAGAATAAAATATGTATAAACACAGAGGATTACAAAATAAGTACAMTTATATACACAAAAACAATGTAAAATAAAAATAAATAGAAATATTAAGAAAATGTGTACAGCATGGTATATTGCACGTTTGGTGAGTGTCACTGGTAAAATAGAGTAAATTTAATATAAAACAAAGGCTAAAAATAATAAAAATGTACAAATGTATAAATGTAAATGTACAGGTGATCTAGTTTCACATGTTTAGGGAGGAGTTATAGAGTTTGATGGCCACTGGTAGGAAGGACCTCCTGAAGCGCTCTGTGKTGCATTTTGGTGGAATGAGTCTTTTGCTGAATGTGCTTCTGTAGAGAGGATGGTAAACATTGTCCATGCATCTTCTCTGACACTGCTGTCAGGGAGTCCAGCTCTAYTCCCACAACATCATCCTGAGCATCGTTTGGGAGATGTTAAAGGACCTCAGACGTCTCAGAAAATTGAGACGACTTTGGCCTTTCCTATAGACCAGGGCTATTCAATTAAATTTCTCTGGAGGCCACAGTTACTGCAGGCCAATGGCACAGGGACCGAACATCCAGCAATTAAAGTCATTATGTAAAGAAACCAACTATTACAAGATCTGTTACCTTTGAAACAGTTTATTTTACTGCATTTAACTATGAATACATACAATATACACAAACCTATGTAATAAAAGAAGTCATAATAAAACAAAAACAAAAAGAACACATTCTGCCTCTTATTTACCACAAATAATATTTTGACAKCTCTGACTTACCAAAATTTTAAACCAATTTTATTTTCACTTTCATAGTTTTATCTTCAACTGCTTGTAGTTTTAACTGTCTTGGGTGTTCATACAAATGGTTTTTACCAGCTTGTAGCCAAGATTCTGACATTTCTGTAGATACCAAGCAAGTCTATGTTTAACTAAAAGAACTTCGAGTAATTAAAGTAGAAAACCTGGGTTTTGGGCTTAAGAGATGAATGAACCAATTAGCGGGCCGAACTTTGGTCACTTGGGGGCCGGATGTGGCCCGCGGGCCTCCAGTTGAATAGCCCTGCTATAGACGACCTCTGTGTTTTTGACCCARTCCTGTTGTGCACCCCCAGACATTTATAATCCTCCACTGTGTCTACATTGACCCATCTGATGGACAAAGGGGTCAAAGGTGTCTTGTTCCTCCTCAGATCCACCACCAGTTCTTTTGTCTTGGCCACATTGAGCTGTACGTGGTTCAGCTCGCACCAGGAGACAAAATCCTTCATTGTTGTCCTGTACTCGTCCTCATCACCACCGCTGATACATCCAACTAATCCT
This sequence comes from Austrofundulus limnaeus, assembly GCF_001266775.1. Taxonomy (NCBI): domain Eukaryota; kingdom Metazoa; phylum Chordata; class Actinopteri; order Cyprinodontiformes; family Rivulidae; genus Austrofundulus; species Austrofundulus limnaeus. The sequence goes on from NW_013953885.1 coordinate 36,338, forward strand.
GAGTCATCAGAAAACTTCTGAAAATGGCAGTTCTCTGTGCCATAGTGGAAGTCCGTGGTGCATAAAGTGGAATGAAGAGAGGACAGTTCCCTGTGGGGCTCCGGTGTTACTGACCAGACTTTCAGACACACAGTTCTGTAGTCGTAAATACTGTGGCCTGCCAGTCAGGTAGTCCGTAATCCAGGACACAAGGGGGGCATCCACTTGCATCTTTTTTATTTTATTCCCCAGGAGAGCAGGCTGAATTGTGTTGAACGCACTGTGGATCCCGTGAGTCCACCACCCTGAGCTAGCTGGGTGACAGCCTGGAAAAAGCACAGTGTTAAAGCTAAACTTCCCGACAGTCAACCGTTGAAGTTTCTAATCGATTCTCCTCACTCAGTGACACTCCGGCTGAGAAACAGACCCTGGTTATTGGCAGCTCCCTAGTCCGAAATGTGGATATAGGGACTCCAACAACCATGATAATGCATTCCAAGAGCCAGAGCGGGCGACTTGGAATCCTATCTGAAACTACTGGCTAATGATAATACTAGGTACTGTAAGACTGTAATTCATGTCAGTGGTAATGACACTAGGTTACGTCAATCAGAGGTTACAAAAAATTAACGTTGCATCGGTCTGTAACTTTGCAAAGACTATGTCAGACTCTAGTTT
>NW_013953885.1:37004-48283 GCF_001266775.1 Austrofundulus limnaeus
TGCCAGGGTTGAGCTGCTAGCAAGCTGATTCCCTCGGCGTACCAAGACTTCACTGGCCAGCGGGGTGTCACTAGAATCAGAGACAGGCTCTGTCTGCGCACCCTCTCTAGTACAAGTGGTATCATTTCCACTGGGGGAAACGCATACAGAAATACATTGGGCCAAGGATGAGCTAGGGCGTCCACTCCCAGAGGAGCGCTCTGCTCTGTCATGGAAAAGAATATTGGACAGTGTGCGTTTGCTCTGGATGCAAACAGATCTACTGTCGTCTTGCCAAACAAAACCCAAATCTGGGCCACAACAGAGGGATGCAGCCACCACTCCTTTGCTAGAGGTCCGCCCCTGGAGAGGAGGTCTGGACCTAGATGCAGTCTTCCCGGAACATGAATGGCTCTGATAGACAGAAAATGAACACTGCTCCACTGTAAAAGATTGTGAGACAGGTTCAGCAGAGGAAGGGGGCGAGTCCCCCCTTGTCTGTTTGTATAAGAGACCACTGCTGTGTTGTCCRTTCTGATTAGAAGATGATGGTTCTCCCGAACTGGACAAAAATGTTTCAGTGCTAACAGGACTGCTAACAATTCTAGGCAGTTTRYGTRGAGCCTGGACTGTTGTGGAGTCCAGGTTCCCCTCACCGTCGCRCCGTCGCACAGAGCTCCCCAACCCTTCAGGGAGGCGTCTGAAAATGGCGCATTTTTAACAGCCCGAGTGCTACTGCTGAAATCATGGAAGCATCATTCCCAGTAACTGTAGTATGGTTCTGAAGCTCAGTTTGCGTCCCAGTTGAAACTGAGCTAAGCAGCAGTGAAACGCAGCCGCTCTGTTTTCTGAGAGACGAGCCCTGCTTGACAAGGAGAAGATTTATAGTCTGATGAACGAAAACTGCTGACTTGGTGCCAGAATAGACTGACAGATACCAGAATAGACTTTTCTGGGTGTTTACTGAAAACCCTAAAGCCTGAATGTGTGAAAGAACCTGAGACAGCTGATCCAGTGCTTGCTCTCTGGAGCTTGCGATCCCAGTTGTCCAAATATGCTAACAGACGGACCCCCCTTTCCCTGAGGGGAGCCAACGCAGCTTCTACACACTTTGAATAGGCGTGGGGTGCTAGCAACAGACCAAACGGTAGCACCAGATACTCGTAGGCTACACCCCCGAAGGCGAACCTGAGGTATTGTCTGTGCTCCGGGTGAATCGCTGTGTGAAAATAGGCATCCATTAAGTCGATGGCCACAAACCAATCGTCCGGGCTGATCGAGTGAATTAGCTGTTTGAGCGTTAACATTTTGAACCTGTATGTTTGAAGGTACCGGTTTAACACTCTCAGATCCAGAATAGGCCGCAGGCCGCCCCCTTTCTTCGAAACAAGAAAATAACGGCTGTACAGACCTTTTTGTGTTTCTGCAGCAGGAACCACTCGAATAGCTCTCTTTGTTAGCAACATGCAAATTTCCTCTTTTAAAATGGCGGCTGCCTCGGCTGTCACCACTGTGTTTACAATTGCGCGGAAGCGAGGCGGCCTGACGTGGAACTGCAGTCTGTAACCCATAGCAACAGTTCTTTGTACCCACGGAGAGGGAGTCGCGTTGCTAAGCGACTGACTTGCCTTACTGTTGGAGACGTGTCGCTGCTGCCCTCCACTGGATGGAGAAGGGACAACATTATTGACTGACGCCGACTGTTTGTGTTTATTTGTGCACAAAAATAATTCTTTAATGACACATTGACAACACTTGCAGAACTCTTTATTGCAGTAGTGCATTTTAAAACACACATGGGCACCCAAGGAGGGGGCTACAGGTTTTTTGTTTATTTTTTGGGACAGAGAAGACAGAACATTTGAAACCTGACGCCTCTTGGGGCTGTTTTCTGAAACACAAACATGTAAATGTCTTTTCAACTGCAGCTGAACATTGTCTCCCTGTTTATGAAGTCCCTGTGAAGACAGCCCTGCTGTTAGGAGGACTTTGACTTATTCTTCCGAGACGCTGAACTATCCTGCTGACTCGGAAGGGGGCCATTGCTCCATGCCGATTGTCGGGGAGGCTGCAGCTTGCTAGAAGGTTCAGCGGGCCGGGCCTGTGAAGTCCCGGGCGCCGCCGCCTTTTTGAACGGAGGAGGATGAGACGCGGACCTGGATGTGCTCGGAGCCTTGGGCCTCGCGTCGCGTCTGGGGACGATGCAGCAGAGTGCCTCAGCCTGCTTCTTCCTCTGTTCAAATTTGGTTTGGATGCCGTCAAGCGCTTGACCAAACAGTCCTGTAGGCGTTATCGATTCATCCAAGTAGGCCGCCCTGTCCTTGTCGGGAACATCAGAGAGCATTAGCCACAGAGCCACAGGTGCCTCTGCGCCACAACAGTGAAAGCCATTCCTTTCCCCAGAGCCAGCGCTGCGCAGCGGGACACACGCAGAATGTGGTCCGACGCCAGTCTGATCTCGTTCAGCAGGGATAAAAGGGGGTTTTCCTGCAGCATCTGACCTGCCAGTTCAGCCAAGGCCATGGCCTGGCAGGTTGGCCTGGCAGCACGGTGACGGAGCTCAGCGCACGGGCGGTGTTACCTTGGGCCTTGAAGATCTTCTCCAGCTGTGCCGAAGAGAATCTGCAGGGCTTGGAGGGGAGCAGGGTGGGCCCGCTCACACCGTGCTTGTGAGACGGAGCCAAATAGGCGGCTAAAGAAGGCTCCATCGGAGGGATGCCCACCAGGGCTGCTTGATCTGCTCCTTCTACGTCCAAGTACTGACCCTGTCCGGACACGAAGGCATGGATGGACAGTGGTTTGCTCCAGGAAAACGTCAGTTCCGACACGAAATCCTGAAACATAGGCAGACGGTGCTTCGCATCAGCCAGTTCAGACGGGAGATAAAACCCAGCAAACATCGATGGCTTTTGAGCAGGTGGGGGGGTCGGGCCACTGTACCTCCAGTTTAGCAGCAGCTCGGCGGCACAGGGATAAGAAGGACGAATCCTGGTCTACCGTTGCAGCAACGGGGTGGAGTGAGCTCGGTACGGTTCTTCGTCCTCGTCGTCAGACAGACTGTGAACCTCCTGCTCCACCTCCAGAACATCGTCCTCCTCCTGGTTTAGATCCAGGTGAAACCGGGTCTCGTCCCCCTCGATGTTGAGCAAGGCCTCCTCGTGCTCCATCTGGTCTGCCCAGCTAGCAGCGGGGGCTTCGACCGCCAAATACTCCTCTTCGTCGGACTGAGCCGTCTGACTGGATTTGGAGAGCAGCGGGTCCTGTCAGAAAACAGCAGTTTCCCCCAGCATTTTCTCCAGGAATTTCACTCTCCTCTCCAGTGTCGGACGTGAGAGTCCGGCACAGGCCCGGCAGGACTCGGGTTCTATAAGCGCCCGTCGAGCGTGAATGATTCCTAGGCAGGCCGGGCAGGTCTCATGCTGGTCCTACTCATGAAGCTTAAAGCCTCACCCCTGAGGACAGGGGCGAACAGAAGACTTCAGTTTCTTCGAAGGTGGTTTTGAGCATCTTGGAGCGTTAAGCGGGCAGACACACAAACCAGCAGGTAAAGTGGTTAACACCAGTAGCTAAGCTAGCTTAAGAACCTTCTGGAAGCTGAGCTAACTTGCAGCAGCTATGCGAGCTCAGGTAGAGGTGTCTATTGCGAGGTAAAGGGCGATAGAACTGAGTAATGACRCTGGTGACGCCGAACTTATAGGGTGGGGGTGGAGCCTGTCATCCGACGTTCAACGTCACCAGTCTAAAGACGTGATTAGAGGTGGCTTCAGCCAGGCGCACGAAGGGCGCCTGTCCCATACACAACAAGTGTGTTGTACTGAGAGAAATGACTGAAAAGGAACTTGGATGACTTGGTTTTAGCTTCTCTCCACTGGCTCTCTGTCAAATTCAGAATAGAATTTAAAAATATTACTCCTAATATACAAAGCTCTCAACATCCAAGCTCCATCTTATATCAAAGATCTTATTGTTCCATACTTTCCTAACAGAGCACTTCGCTCTCAGACTGCAGGTTTACTTGTGGTTCCTTGAGTTTCTGAAAGTGGAACGGGCGACAGAGCTTTCAGTTATCAAGCTCCTCTCTTGTGGAACCAACTTCCAGTTTCTGTCCATGAGGCTGACACTCTATCTAATTTTAAGATTAGACTGAAGACTTTCCTTTTGGATAAACCCTATAGCTAGACTTAGGTTTCCTGAATTATTCTTCATTTCTGCTGCTATAGACTTAGACTGCTGGAACACAAACTGAGCACATTTCCTCACTCTGCTGTTGTCTTTAGTCTCTCTTTTCTACAGGTTTATTGTAATTTTTTCTATCAATAAYTTTTTTCTTTTTGCATCTGGACCAGTTCTTCTGTGTTTGGCTGTGTCTCTTTCCTGTCCCGCAACAAAGCCTGTCGAGGCAGATGGCCGCCTGTCCTGAGCCTGGTTCTGCTGGAGGTTTCTTCCTGTTAACAGGGAGTTTTTCCTCTCCACCGTTTGCTCAGGATGGGAGACTGTGATGAAGTGATACAACACAATCTGCTGGCTTCTTCTTTAGATKGTGCTTTTTTTCATGTACAGTGCCCTGAGACAACGCATGTTGTGACTTGGCACTATATAAATAAACTGAATTGAATTGAATTGTTTCTGGGTCATGATGTTTTTGGTACCGAAACAATGCAGGACGTCTTCCACATCACCGGGACTCTCTGGAGACTCAGACTCATGTTGAAGATGTGTTCCAATTCTCAACAAAGCTGGGTGGAACAGTCCTTAAGCACCCTGGGTAAGACACCATCAGGGCTAGGAGACTTTTGGTGYGTTCTAGTTGTCCTGGGAAGTGGWCATTTCCCTKTTCCCATTGGTAGATTTAAACTGGAATGCCCCCTCCAGTGGTAATATTCCACTCGTATAGTGGAAGAAATGCGACTGCCCYAGTTTCCATTTCAAGATGGCGGCTACTCGCAGCTTTAGAAAGTTAACTCCATAACTTAATTATCTTTCTTAATTTTTTTGTGCATCACTCACACAAGTAGTGTGTTTTCTGTGCGATGTTGTACGTATTAAAATCAATGTTTATTTGCATGATGTACGTAGTAGAGCTCTTTTTGTCATTGTTTATATTATAGCAGTGTTGTAGTTAGGTTAGCGGCAGCAATACAATCGCCTGTCGGCTAACTGGACTGCAGRTTCATATGGCTTGTTGAGAAATGACGTCACTACCATTTACCAGTTCCGGGAATATGATGTAAATGGAATGCACCATTTGTTAGTGTGGAGTTTCTGCAACTGACTTCTCACCTGGTCTGCAGTCATGGCAGTCGAGGCTGAGGGAGGCTGAAGGTCAACAGACGATCATGCTATGCTGCTCAAGCTGGAAACGTACTCCCTGCGAACTGCCGACGTCGGCACAGGTTGTCGCAGTTTCATGACGAAAATTACGTCACCGGGCTTCGCAGCGTCGGCTCGGCAGCCCCTTTTGGCACAACCCGCCGGCAGAACTTTTTAGCCCCCTCCCAATGTGTGATTGGTCTGAAGTTCGTGGGCGTGTTTGTTTGTGCTGAAACTGAAAGTGCTCGGACACACACACAAAAAAAAACTTGCTTATAGAGCCGACTGTTGAAGCAGAGTTTTATAAAGATAGTCAAACAGAGAAAAACTCATGGCGTTTTGGTTTGTGCTGAAAGCGTTATAGACGCTGCATTTACTTCAACCAGTCTGTAAAAAAGGGGGAAAACCGACTCGCTCCCAGAGCGACTGTTACCAGGAAGCAGAGTTTTATAAAGATAGTCAAACCGTGAAAAACTCATGAATGGAGATTAAACAGATGTTGTGCATTGAGGAATCTGACTACGGATGGGTACCTTTGGCATTTGAATCGATTTGGTACCAATATCCGGTACCTGGGAATCAGTACCGGTACTTAATGGTACCGATTTTTGGTACTTTGTGTGTGTTGTTTTTTTTTTATAAGAAACTTTTATTTTTTTAACATATTTCTCAATATATAAAATTAACAAATATCAAGACAACATCCAACTCTTTGTATTGTAACATCAGTTTTTTAAAGGGGACCTATTATGCAAAGTTCACTTTTTTAAAAAATTTTTTAACTCAACTTTGGGTATGTACTTCTTAAAAAACAGTCCTGGGACCAAAAAATGCACCCAGGGGCATATTTACTGTAAGTAAATGTATTTTTAATGTATATTAACGACAAGTTTTATACTTCCGTCATTTTGTGATGTCACAAGCCGTACGACAACCCACTGGAATCTGCGTTCAGCCCCTTACCTAGCAACCCCTGGGTGAAGCTCCACCTCTTCCGTATAAAAAGCCGCACGGTGTACTTGTGCAATGCGCAGCTAAATTTCATAACAAGTCTCCAATAGGGCAATGGGTAGAGTGTTGGGCCAGAGAGCAGGAGACCAGGGTTCAAGACCAGCATGGACACAATTAAAATTTTTTTATTTTCATTCGTTATGAACACGWTTTCTCATGTACCACTATTGTTTAGCTTATTAAAGCCTTGTCAAAGCCTATTTGTTCGAATTTCTGAGGTATTTTCACCACTGCTGCTCCCTTGCATGCAGAGTGAGTGCAGAGCAGARGAGGAGGAGTAGGAGGGAAAAAAAGAAGCTCCGACCACGACTCTGCCTCTGGGTCTCATATGGTTGTACAACGGAGCTTCTGCTATTATTAGCCATGCTAACGTAAACRTTGGCTTTAGAGRGCAGAGTTAATGTCWACAGATTTTTGGAGGGCATTATCAACAAAGCTCATTAACATAAACAGCTCTTCTGAACRGAAGTCAGAGCAGGCAGAACTAGAAAATGGGAAATTTTATTATCTGAAAATTATTTTGTGCATTAAATTGAATGAACATGGTCTGGATAGCCCACAGACATACCATAAAAAATTCTAGGACCCATAATTGGTCTCCTTTAACCAATTTCTTTAAGGTGAAAACTCTTGAAAAAAACAAGACTGTTTTGTCTTATTGCACAAATTAAAATCCAGCTCCATGTATTTCTATTGATGTCATTTCCCCGCTAGAAAAATTGTGTGATAGAGGTCCATGGAAGGCAAATAAGTTTAAATCAAATAAGCAAAAGAGGATTGAGTTAAAATAAATAAAAGGTATTCAAGCTATGTTTTGAGCATCCAAAAAGCGCCCAACGCTTTAAAGCTGGCTGCTTGTGCTTCTTCAGGTCAGATGTGTTCAGACTGTCGGCAAGCACCTCTGTTGTTTTCCTCTGTCGGTCTCTGTTTAACGGCGGATGGAATAAAGAAAGTGGCGGTACTTTATTTTCTTTGAGCAAGTGAACRTCGTGCTCACAAGATAATTAATCCACCAGATAATTCAGAGGCGGTCTGTTCGGCGTGTTGTACTCCAGGAGCAGCGAGCTTCAAGACTCGTTTTCAAGCTAAGTACAGACTGAGCTCTGTTTACTGAACCAGCGGCTGCTGACGTCATGATGGTGCGTTCAGGACAAGCATGGAAAACTCACCACTCTTACACCAATACGGTTGCATAGATGCGTTTGGGTACCGAAACATGGTACCATTTGATTTTACATGAATAGGTTCTCAGAAGTACCGACAGAATTCGGTCTGTACTTTAAAAAGTATCGAATTCGGTACCCATCCCTAAATCTGACTGACAAAAACTGTGGAGTTTTAACCAGGTCAGATGTGGATAAATACGTCAGGTGAGTGACGACTTTTTTTTTCTGCATTGTCTGCTGTTGCGTGAAGAAACTCCATGCAGTGACGTATGTTTCAGCAGGTGGGGTTTCCCAGGAGCTCGGCGCGGTGTGTCTCTGGAGCTATGAAAGTTGTGTGCGAAAACAACTGCCGAACAACCACGTGACTGCGTGTCRACTCATCCGCATYGGAGGGAGTATGTTTCCAGCTTGAGACAGCAGTTGAGGGTCATTTGAAGAGGTCTGGTGGTGGGGGATGGGTCCTGCTGTCTCAAATCKGTTGAAAAACAGATTTAGCTGATTGGCCCTGTCCAYGTTGCCCTCCATTCCKCTTATGTTSCTGGACCCAAAGCCGGTGATTGTCCTTATTCCACTCCAGACCTCCCTCATGCTGTTATGCTGGAGTTTACACTCCAGYTTTCTTTTATAAACGTTCCTTGCTTTTAATTGTGTATAAACATTTTTGATGGCTGAAAATGATCTATATTGCATTATATCAGCAGCTGTTAAGTTAGAGCTCTGACAAACACTGGGTTGTACCGTAATATTCTGCAAGTAGAATCTACATTTGTTGCACTAACAATTGTTTACTGATTGTGTTCATTAAATTTGTTGAGTCTGCCAGCAGCTGTCATTATGTATTGCTGAACAGGTGATCTAGAATTATTGCTTTACAACAGCTTAGTACAGGCAAAGTACATAAGAATGTATGGAATACATCTTTTGCCAGCAGGAACTGAATTTGAMTTGCTCAGATTGAATGTGAATGTGCATAATTTGAAATTGAATGCRCTGATGTGAAAATGAATTTCACTAAATRGAAACTGAATTTAATGGTTTGAATTTGAATTAATTTGCTTTCAAACTGTATTTTGGTCTATTAAAAAATTCAATTCAATRCAATTCAGYTTATTTATATAGCGCCAAGTCACACAACATACATTGTCTCAGGGCACACTGCACATAAAAAAGAACAATCTAAAGAAGAAGCCAACAGACTGCRTTGAATCCCTTCATCACAGTCTCCCAAAAATTCAGTTTGACTGCTTTCTGTTACATTACAGAAGGAAAGCTTTACCAAAGTAAAATGTAAATCTGTCGATCTGTTTTTGATTACTCTGGCTGGCTTTCTCAAGAGCCYGGATGTCAGACACAAAAATCTGAATTTTGGAMCTRAACTGAAATTGAAYTATGGAACTGAAAGTGAAAGTAGTCAAACTTTTATAGTCCAAAATACAGTTTCAAAGCAAAGTMATTCAAATTCAAATCATTAAATCCAGTTTCAATTTCGTGAAATWAATTTTCAAACCAATGCATTCAATTTCAAATTATGCACATAACGATTCAATCTGAGCAACTCAAATTCAGTTCCTGCTGGCACAAGTTTTATCCCATACTTATGTGTGAAATGTTATTCCTTGTRCTTTTGTCTGTGAATTTTGATATGGGCTACAGTTTTATAGCAAAACATTCAGTTCCTGATGTGTCAATCTTAATTTTCTTGTTCTCTGAACACGTATACATCTGGTTCATATAGATCCATAGTCAACACATAGCAATGGTGGCATCTGTGCATGCCTCAAACCATGTGACGTTCAATCCATATATATAATAATGGTCAGCACCTGGAGAAGGTGCCGTTTTATGTACCTGTGACCACCTGGGTGGGGTTGACCGCTGTAACAGTAACGTTTCCTTGCTGCAGGGCTGATGCAGGCACTACAATCTGACCCTGGGGACTGATAGTGCCTGAGATAGAGCTGGGGGTCTGCAGATAACAGAATGCACACACAAAACCTCTTGTCACTTATTAGCTTGCTTTGATGAGGTTTATACTAAAGTGTGTTGTGGTTCTGRCGTCAGTCTACCAGCACAGCACACCTGAGTCTTGGTGGGTGAGAAGTTCTGTGGCTGTCCCTGTACGGGGGAGTACGGACTTCCTGGCTCTCCACTCAGCAGGGTCTCACTGTTCATCTTTGTCTTCAGGCAGGCGATGTAGCGGCTACAGAAGTCCTTACACAAGTCGCTCACCTTCTCCAGCTCCAGCAGGTGGATCCGCAGTACCTGGATGGCTTTCACCATCTCCACATAAGAACAAAAAAAGGTCAGTGACAGATGGGAGACCTTTTCCATCAACTGTCCTGGCCTGGCTTTTGTGGTGAAGAAACATTCACAAACACACACTAACAATCCTATTATGTTTGGTGTCTAATTTGAATCTGCTTCCTTCAGAAGTCCAGCACTTATGTAAAATCAGATAGAGGGAAAGTATCACAGAATCGTTTTAATTTTTTCTTCTCAAGCACTCAATCAGGAAATAAATATTCTGGATTTTTAACAAGCAACTGTTGCAAAAAAAGACAATCAGACTTGAGTAATTCGATTGCAAAAAATCCTTGACGCACATTATCAGCCTGAAGCTTCATTAAAAATAGGAACCGTTATAAACTATTCAGCGCACTTTTGTCTGGCCGGAATGTTATTTGTGTTGCTCAACGATAGCGTTTCCACTAACAGCTACACTGTTGATGTGTGTATCTTAAGTGCTATTTTGTAGCTATGGAGGGAGATAAAGAGTCCCTGATCAAAGTGCCCAGAAAATGACAGAAACTGACAGAAGTGTGGGAACCTGATTGTTGTCAAACTGTAAAAATAATGCGTTAGTCCTGTATAGCACTTTTTGGGACTCGTCAAGATGCTTTACAACTTCATTCATCATTCAGATTTGCACTCACATATTCACACACTGATGATGTTAAATTACATTTTAGCCACAGGTGCCCAGGGGCATACTGACAGAGGCAGGGCTGCCATACTGCACTGCCCCACTGACCACCAACAGCAAGCGAGGCAAGTGAGACGGCTTGAACTGTCTTCAAAATAAAAGCTCTGGGTAGCTCATAAGTTATTGAAGGAAATTGAATGCTTTGGAGGACTCAACATGTGTTCAAATGGGTGAGAAGGCTGAGAGAAGAGATCGACATGGAGAGGAGATGGAAGCTCCAGTAAGGAGAAGAATGCATTTTTCTGTAATTCTGGCCATTCATTTCATGCAGTTGCTGAATGCAATTCCAGGGTATGTAAAGAAATTCTGAAGTTAAATCTAATACCTTTTAATACCTTTTAATACCATCCCAATGTTTTTTAATACCAACACGACTTCAAGTTGAAACTGTAGCGGCAACTGCTTCAACCTATTATTAAAGTTACTGGATACATAGTTATTTCTTTGCCTTAATGAAACACTGATCTATATACAATTATTTGTTATTTAACCCTAAATTCAAGGCAAGTGCTTTCATTATGTGTAGGAAGAGCATTGCTATCAGCAACAGGTCGTCTGCTCTCATTTGTCCCAGGAACTCAGAACCAAAACATCCTGATGTCACACAACCATCCTCTAAATAACATCTGTGTGTGTCCATCTGTTTTTTAAACGTATTAAAACTTCTGTTGAACATGAGAATGAACCCCACCACCACTACACAGTTTTACCCTCACAATCACCATCTTTTATCTGCGTTTACATCGACAATACCAGCTAAAGAACAACTGTAAACGATTCAATCAACTTCTTTTAAAAAAATCAGTTTTCAATTTTTTCATACTGAGCAG
>NW_013953885.1:49283-56852 GCF_001266775.1 Austrofundulus limnaeus
AAATAAATTTGTCTGACAAAGCAGCAGCTCTCATTTACAGCCGTCTCATTTGGCTCGGTACTTCTCTCCTCTCAGTAGGGTTTGTGGAAAAGGTGGGCACATTCTGTGGCAGTTTGAGCTCGCTGTCAGCCTCAAGTTGTCAAGACGACAGAGATGGAACCACAAGATCATCTGAGTCCTCAGACGGGGCAAGACGGCGGAGGAGTAAGTCGTGTCGCGTGGGCTCCCGCTCCGACTTGTTCTGTTTGTGGTTCTCTATTAGATGTCCTTGCTGTTTTGAACATTTGGTCCGTCCGGACTCGACCCCTGAGTGATTCTTGCCTGGAAGAGTAGAAGAATGGCGACAAACTCAAGGAAAACCAAACGCTCAAGCTCGACGGCTGCTAGGCTTGACGCCGCCTCGGAGCTGACTGCAGCTAAAACCGAACTTTCGGGGCCCTCCTCACCCTCCCGCAGCGAGGCGGATGCACTCTCTTTGAAGTTTGACATTCTTGGCGCTATAAAAACCGATCACTCAGCTGTGATCAAATCCAAAATAAAAGCGGCTTTGGCTGAAGAGTTRACTCGTATTAAAGGGGAGCTACAAGTGGTGAGAGCGGAGGTAGCTAACGGCACGATGCTACTGCGCGCAGATCTGGACCACGTGAAACAGAGCGTTAAAGAAGTGGAGGGCGGCTTGTCGACCTGGTCCGATGAGGTTGTTGCTTTCCGCACCACCATGTTGGAATTGAAAGAAGTCAATGGGCTCAAAAAGAAGTGTGACGATATGGAAGGGCGCATGAGAAGGTGCAATGTGCAGATTATTGGAGTTCCTGAAACGCCAGAATCCAGCGCCACTTCAGCAGTAGCTAAACTGCTAACAGGGGTTCTACAGATGGATAAAGAGCCACTGGTGGACCGAGCCCATCGCTCTCCAGGTGGAAACAGGTCAGGCGATAAGCCGCGGGTTATTGTCGCTAAGCTGCACTATTATCAAGAATGTGTGGAAATACTGCGTCGGGCTCGGAGTCGTGGTCCTCTTCGTTTTAAAGAGTCACTGATTATCATCACATCTGACTACACGGCAGCTGTGGCCTGGGCTCGGGCGGCGTTTATGGAGGTGAGGAGGCTTCTTCGCAACCGACGTGATGTTTGCTATGGCCTGCTTTTTCCTGCACGGCTTCACATCTCTCAAAGGGAGGAAAGCAAGGAATTCCTGGATGCCAATGAAGCAATGGACTACGTTAAAAAGAGGATCCTCTTGGCGACGGACAGCGAGGACCGGCGTTGACCGCAGGTCCAACCCTCATCTATCCATTGTGACTGTCAGGTTGTAATGAACCTTTTAACTTTATGTCCCGCGTTATGTCTTGTTTTAATTTTAGACATTATTCTCAGGGACAACATTCCTCTTTTTGTTCTATATACGAGAGTTTCACAGGGGGTCTGTCCGGATTTTGGTTAGTGATTTATTTATCAGTGCTGCAAGGAGCATAAACAGTAATAATACTTTAAAGTAAGGGAACCCCTTTTTNTAATATTTCAGTTATTAATCAATATTCTCTGTTCATCATTCTGGTTTATCCAAGGCCAAAGATCCCCAGTTGTCCATTTGAGGGGCAGGTGTCTAAAAAAATTTAACCAAGAAATGTTTAAGATGTTTATATGTTCAGCCCTTAAAACATTTGCACTTAGAATTTTATCACTTTAAATACTTTTCAGTAAGTTAAATGTCTACAATTCTGGTTCAAATAATGAACTTCATGTTTACTAGATTGTTAACTAATTATTTTCGAGTTAATATTGCCTCAATGAATAGTGATTAAAAAAGTAACCTGTAAAACTCTGTTAAATGTGATATGGTTGAAAATTTGGGTGCACCTAACTTTTGTGCTGGTGCACCTAAGAAAATTGTTAGGTGCACCGGTGCAACCAGTGCAAAAAGTTAGTCTAGAGCCCTGCAAAATGTCCGCCAATTCTGAGCTGGCAAAAATCTTTTAATAAAAAACCAGGTCTATCGCCTGCTTCGTCGCCATAGATTTACGGCCTTACAGTGTGGTGGAGAACAAGGGGTTCATATTCATGTTGCAGACAGCGGAGCAGAGGTACTGTAGGCCATACCATCCCCTAAGCTTTCCATTGAGACAGCTGTGCCACAGCTTTACCAAATGACTAAAAGGAAAAAAATTATGAAAAATTTAGAGGCAGCTAGTTTAMTGGTACTATTTTCCTGTTTTAAAAAAAACGTTTTCACTTGTTATTCTTAAAGCTTCTGAATAATAGGCTTTCATTTGTGCAAAAGTAGTGTTTCGTGTTGTATTTTTGGTACTGCAAATTTCCTGTGAAAAGAAAAGTGCATGTTGTTCAACTGTAGCATTTTATTATACCAAAGCACTTTATTTTTGTCAAACTTATTTTATAGCTGTGGTCCAGACACTATTTTTAAAAAAGGCACTTTYCTTAAAAGTGAAAAGGCAGCATGTTTAATTGCATTACATTTTTAATAACGATTCACTTTTATTTTTGTTACTTGAATATATGTAATATTGCCTTAATGAAACAGTTAAAAAAATTACACTTAAGCATGGATTAATGTTTAAAACTTATTAAATGTGAAAAGAAAAATCTGCATTTGTCATTCTGTCTTGCAATGCAGACTGGAGTTGATCATGCAGATTCTACAGACTTAAGCAGAATTTTTTATTAATCAATTCGTTTTGAATGAAAAATCGTTTTTGAATCGAAAATAGTTTTGAATCAAAATTCGATTTTGCATCGAATCGAATCATGACATAGTAAAAGATTCCCACCCCTAGTAGACTGAGCCCCACCTATCCCGTCCACTGTTGGCGTCTGTGACGACTAAAAATGGTGAACAGACAGGGCTCTCATAGCAACTTTTTGATTAAGAGCAAACCCAACTGGATCTAGTAGACTGAGCCCCACCTATCCCGTCCACTGTTGGCGTCTGTGACAGCATGGAGAAGAAACGGCGACCAAACAGGGGCTCACAGCCACAGATCAACTGGATTTGTTTCACAAATTACATGAAATATTTTTACAATAAATTAGCAACTATGTTAATTTCATTCAACAATAATGTATAACAGCAGATACAGTATATGATCTAAACCAGAACTGAAGTCAGTCAGTAACTTAAGACATTTTAGCTAGTTGAAAAATGACTTCAGCTAGTAATAAAGTATATTTATTATGTCTTCTTACTGTCATAAATAATAATAATAATAATAAATATTTACCATTAACACTTAGAAAATGTTCTCTGTATACCTGGTTATAGGATGAAATTTGTTTCTACTGATATTAGCTAACCATTTTCTCAACAAGTCATCTTCCTCTAACAGAAAACTGAAAATACTTTCATTTATATTATTTTACACTGTGTTGGTCTAAATAACAAGAGAACAAATCAGCTTCTAATAACCTAATAGTTTGTGTTAAATTGTAGCATGATTCAGCAGAGTGCTACACTCGTACATGCTTGACAAGCTAATATCTGCTAACCAGTTCAATAATAAAAAAAATGATTAAATCTGCTTTTTAAGCAGTGGCGGCTGGTCAATAGAGGGCGCCGCCCCACCACTATTTTTTGGGACAGAAAAAATATAAAAATGAAATGACAAAATAAAATGTTTAGTAGAAATATCTATATATTTTTTAGATGTGCAAGATACGTTTTATATAGTTATTAATGGATAAACTTTCATTTTTACTCATGAACGATGTGTTCAGTCACTTCCGATTCACGCCAGGGAGCAGAAATCTTTACCATTGAAGACAAATGTTAACTAATGTTTCATTGAGGACCTACTGTCCTCAATGCAAAAGAATAGGGAGTCTCTGGGCGCAGGTCACGTGGTTTGCATACCGGTAATGGGTCGACGCCATGTTCAGTAGGGCGGGACGGAGCAAACCCAGTAAGCTAATGGAGGAGCTAACAACTCAGCTAAGTCTCTTAAACACAACCTTTTTGATGAGAACAACCCAGGAGAAGCTTAAAGTTATAGAAGAACCTGGGCATGATCAGATGGACATGAAGAGCAGCGGGTCACAGACAGAGGGAGAGTTTATATTCCATCATTTTACAAGACCTGGATTAGAAACAAGGCTAACCTAACCGCTAGTAGCAAGACTAATGCTCTGTTTAGCTTTCTGCCTCATTTTTCAAGCATCAGGATCTGATCCAGCATGGATTAAAACAGGTAAGAGAAAAGCTAAAATACTTTTGTAATGCTTGTTAATCATAGTATATTATATATATTAATGATGAACACAACTTAAAATAATATAATATTTTTATATTTTTGACAGATTTAAGATTTTTTTCTTCTTTCTGCTGCCTTTCATTTTATTTATCTTTTTTTCTTTTGCTGTGTATAGAATTTTGTTTTTTAATTAAATATAATCAAAAATATAATAGAGGTGCAACAATGTGTTGTTATTAAAATACATCAATTGTTTTCTATGAATATATACTGTATAAGAAAGCTCACTTGTAGCCATCTCCATATTGAATTAAATTTGTTTATTCATTTATTGTTTTAGGTTTGTGACACCATCTTGAGACATTCAGAAAACATCTGATCAGAGCTGCAGGCTGACAGGTTCCTGCAGGACAGTTCTCTGAAGCAGCTCTGAAGACCATGGAGGCTCACCCAGTGCTGAACAGGACCAAGAAGTMTGATCTAGTTCTGGAGCTGCAGTGGTGCTGTGGCTCTGTACCAGCTCTTCATGCAGAACAATCTGCAGGACACCTTCAGAGACTGTGACTCTGCTGAAGACTCTCATCACATCTCCTCTGACCACAGCTGAATCTGAGAGGAGCTGAACACTGAAGAGAATCCAGACTTTCCTCAGGTACACAACATCACATCTCACTGCACTGACCATGCTCTATAGAGAAGAATCTTACTAAAACATACTTGACTTTAACCAGTCATGAAGAGATTTGCTTCTCAGTAACTGAAAKGCAAAATTTATGTACAAAAAATAAAACACTACATGACATTGTAATGCTGTTTTATTATTTTCATTAATTTAATAAATACACTGCCATTAAACAACTTAGTACATGTGTGATTACTTTTTGAGATATGTCTATTTTGGAGTTGTAGACCCCCCTGGAGAAAAACCCACCAACCACCACTGTTTATAAGCTTATTTTAATTTTAAAAAGTTACATTATTAGCTTCAGTTCTRCTCAGATCACACTGAGCTAAACAAGATCAAATCTGTTTACTTGTGTTATGAAATGAAACGTTTTCCTGTTTACCTTAAGTTGGTAAATCCATAACACACAGCTTTTCTGGCAATATTTTTAACTTTAGATAGATTATATGAACTGTAAAATATTAATAATAATTTTGTTAATATTATTAATAGTTTTTATGATTTCCACATTGTCAGTCCTTTTTTTCTGCTATGTTGCCAACACGTACARTGATGGTAAATCCAGACTCTTGCCCGTTTTGCTTTAGCCACTTAGCTTTTACAGTCGATCACACGGTCACGTGGTTAAAGTGATCGCGTCAAACTAACATATTAATGTGTTTAGCAGGTCTCCCTGATGGTGCACACAGAATTTAGAGCAGATTGATTCATGTATGTGTGATTTAGAGCTAACCGTGTTCAAATGGCAAGGCATCAGCATTTGCCACTCTGCCACACCATCCCGCCACCAGTCAGTGTTGAGAAGCATGCATGTGAAGTCTGCATAGTCAAAGCTTTAGGGGTAGTAAACTCAGATACATGTGCAAGAAAAGAGACAAATTGGCAGTTTTGATCCAAAATGGCTGACTTCCTGTGAGGTTTTTGTAGGTCCTGAGACATTTGATATGTATACCAAATTTCATGATTCCAGGTCCAAGCATGGCTTAGGGCAGATTTTGTAAATAATTATAGGGGGGAACTGTAAAGAAATTAGGCCACGCCCCCCAAAAATTGGACTGCATTCCCATAGTGGGGTGGATTCAGATCAACCACAGCAAATTGCGAGCAGATTGGTTGAAATATGTGGAATTTAGAGCAAAACGTATGTCAATGGCATGATGTCTGACTTCGCTGTACTGCCATGACCACGCCTTTTACCAAAACGTCCTTTTGCTTGAAAGCAAGTGAGATCAACGTATGGTCTGTGTTCTGACACAATTTGTTGTCGATTATGTCAAGGTCAGAGATAGAGCTTTCCAAGCCAAAAKGGTCACTTCCTGTTGTCAGGGGGTGTGGCTTTGATGATGTCATATGATCAAATGGTACGGTTAGGAATGTAACATGGATAACTCATACCAAATTTGATGTATTTTAGCCTTTCTAAGTTACAGCTTTCTGGAATTGTATAAAATGAACAGAGAGCATTTCTAAGTCCCCCGCCTCAGCGACGGGGGACAAAAATACTTTTTTTTTAATCAAAAAGAAACAAACAGTCTGTGGCAATGCCCAGAGGTTATGTTATAGTGTGCACCTCACCAAGTTGTCTAGTTCAGGGTCCTCGCTGAAGAAAGGTTTCCCTTCTTTCTCCTGACAGCGGACAAAGTTTTCAATGTCCACATCGAAGCTAGCTGAAGTGATGCAATCAGAGCTGAGTGTGGACTGCTCACACTTCTCAAAGAGCAGGGCCAACAGAGGGAACAGGGGATGGCTGTGGAACAGGCACCAACACACACACAAACTTAGATCAGCAATTTTCTGTAGCTTCTCAGGTAGAAATACATCTAAATATTTAAACAAGTATATGAAAAGAAATGTTTCAGTACTTTAATTTTTGAGTAAAGAAAAGAGAGAGATAATAATAAAGGACCAATGATGTCCTTCTGTAAATACACACAAACCGATATATAGATGCTTTATCTACGTCCATGGGGGTCTGCAGTTCAGTGGGTGCTGGACTGGGCACATCCACCAGTGTTTCGTCAATATACTTCTGCTCAGGATCGTCTACCTTTACCACACTCTGCATCTGTAAAGATGAGGAACCACTTAAGTGAAAAATGGAAAGCAACTGTAGAAAGTAAAAAACTAAAGAGATGCAAAGGGAAAGACACAGAAGATGAATATGAGGAGCAAGCAAAAGAGTAAACAGGTCAGTAAACAGACACAAAGTTATGTGGACAAGAGAATCTACTTAAACAAGAACTGTTTGTTCATTTTTTAAAAGCACTAGACTTTTTTGTAATAAAGCAATTTGAATTGGTTTTTAATGCAAAAGCCATTATTTATATCTTTTAGACATCTGTCAATTTCGTATAACACAGGTAACGTAATGCATTGTCATCAATGCATGTTCCCATGCAATGAAATTTGCTGCATTTGACCCATCACACATGAGACACACCCAAATGGAGCAGCAGGCAGCTATGTAAGCATGTGGGGAGACATTTAATAATTATTTATTTCCAAAACCCATTTCCAAATAGCCAAATTTACTGTATGTTTACTCAACTCAAAATACAAAATAGGGTTAGTATGATTTCAGTGATGAAAATGATTTAAAAAATTAGGCTGTAGAGGTACTTTTCACAACTTTGTGAGTTTTTAGTAGTAGTAGTAGTAGTAGTAGTAGTAGTAGTAGTA
>NW_013953885.1:57852-60590 GCF_001266775.1 Austrofundulus limnaeus
GTTTATATACTGTCTAAATTCATATTTTTGATGCCAAATCATTTTGTTATGTACATTTGTTGGGATTTTTTTCCTTAGTAAACCTCAAAAAACAAATATTGCTTTTAGTTTTTATTCATTTAAAATAATAATACACTATGCAGTACGTTTTAAATAACTGYCAGCTTACAGTGGGTGTTTAAAAATTGTCAACAATATCTTACAATAACGCATAATTACAATACGTGATATTTTCAAATTTCCTGTCAATTTCTTTTAACAAAAACAGGGTGGGTCGCTGGTGGGCTGCCAAAGCAGCCCTACCACTGGGCTTAGCTGGTTTTCTGGCGGAAACTACATATATTTTGAAGGTGTGGCGGCTTTTATTTTGTCGTGGCAGTACGACTCAATCAATTACATGTAGAGGAAACCCTGAAGGTGCATTGTAGGTAGGTTTGCTTAAACCCATTTCCAGTCCAGTCAGAAACCACACCGTGGAAGCCAAAAGGCATCTAAAAGCTGGATATGGGTGATCTTTTTTGAAAGAGCCTATTTAAGCACTCATGCTGATGTTGTAACATTGACAGTGCTTGCAATCCAAGGTTACATACTCAAAGTGTTCTCTTTTCTTTGGCTGTAAAATAAGTGTAATATTGAGAAAGACTAACTCTAAGTTGATGACTCTAAGAACACTATAATTGGTATTCTTGTTTTTTGTTGTTTGAATCTGCATTTGATCCTCTTGGAGYAGGCTGTGCAGGCCATCAGGTCTCCTTGACACCCACCTGCTTCTCTCCCTTTGGATATTTGTCTATGGAAACCGACTGGGCTGCCATCATTCACTGCAGACACTGCAAACACTGGGGCATTATAGAGCAGGAACAGGAGGGCCAACCTACACAATACACAAGTTAAACTGCTATCAGTGCAGGAATACAACTAATAGCTAATATAAATGTCCAGTTTTCACAATAAAAACATTATTAGCTTGTTTAATAAATAATAGGCTGGTTGAACTGAAGAAAATGATTAGTAAGTGTATGTTAATTCTCAACTCCACACACAGTGAAGATAAAAAAAAACGTCTTAATATTAACAATACAGGAGCAGCTAAAAACAAAATCAGGTCTACTTGCAACGATGCTTTAAAAAATACAAATGCAAAAACAAAATAAAACCAAAGAACCCACTATTACATAATTAAAGTGATGAGATAACTTTTTTAATATTTACATCCGCTCCTAACGAAATGATAATGAGCCTGTTAGCGGTGTAGCTTGCGTTAACACACCCACTGACTATACATTAGCCTTTAGCCGATGTTAGCTGCGGACGCCATTGGCGGCGGTAATAGAAAATAAAAGTTTTCTGTTTGTTTTTCAAATCCTTTGGGCCACAAGCTATCTTCTAAACAAGAGAGTAACTAACATGCACCGATGTGTTCAGTTGGAGAAGCATTGGAGAAGCATTGTATTTGATCAGATTTAGCCGCMTGTGTAATGTAATGAAAGCAACACATTTAGCTCCAAATATARGGGTTTACCAAGCAGAACAAGTCTGCTTGAGCTAGCGCTAGCCACAACGAGCTAGCAGGCTGTTAATTGCGTTGTTCATGCTACCACGATGGTGCAACCATGATGCAAAGCGCCATATTATGAAAGAGGAGGGGATCAGTCGACATTAAAAATAAAACCATGCTAACCTAACCTAGCCTAGCCTAGCCGGGTACTGAAAAAGACCCTACTGCGGATTGATACAAGGCAAGCAGTGAGTGATATGACAGCTCCGGTCACGTTGGTAAAATAATAGTTTTAACAAGATGTGTTTATTTTTTTGTGGAGGCGGGGGTCAAGTATGTGCATCAATTAAATTAACATGAATCAACAACACAAACGAAGCTAGCCCGGTTTGTCCTCAAATCCTTCCCCATCAATCAATTACGCAGGGACAGCTGCCTTCTCCTTTCCCTCCCCTCCGCGCTAACATTACTGCTGCTGCTTGTGGGCCTAGTCTGGAGCTCTCGCCCTTTGCTTTCACAATCCTSCTCTGCCCCCCAAAAGCCGACATATTTTACCCCCTCCTTCACTTGTATAGATATTTTTTATTCTTCCCAACAAAGCGCTGCCCCTTCTGCTTCCTTCTCTAAAAACACCCTCCGCTGCTTTGTCTAGGTCCACGCTCTTCGCCCCGGGGCATTTTTGCGTGCGGCCCAGATTGTTTGATTGATAGGGAACGGAAAAAKAGGGATTTTGAGTGACAGCTTACCTGAGTGCCAATCTTCGTCACACTGACAAGCGGCTGCAGCAATCGGGACTCGCAGTTGTTACGTTGCGTCATCACGCAGGGGCACGCAGCAGCGCTCGCCTCATGTTTATGTATAAAGTGGGCGGGGTCATGACGTCTCTCTGCGCCSTGCTGGGATTTTTTTTTACTTTCTCATCTAATTTTCACATTTTTTAGGTTCTACATTCAGTCAAAGCTCATTACTGTAATATAAATGTATTTTCTTATTGTTTGTTAATACAGAAACTGACATAAGCAGCTTCAKTAGGATATTTAAATGATGACAAACTGGCTGAGGAACCCAAACTAACTTATGAAATCAGCTCTTTTATTATTACACACATATCTTCATATGAAAGAAAACAAACTTTAGTTTYACCTTGTGTATTTTAATCATGTCACATTCTCATAATATTTCTGCAGACCTGGTAGGTTCAGGCGCGCATATACTGTATATACTTGTATGCATGTATATA
>NW_013953886.1:0-1965 GCF_001266775.1 Austrofundulus limnaeus
GTTTATTTTTTCTTCTGATTCTTGTATTAATTTCCTGCTACCTGTTGATTTATGCTTAGCTTTTTACTAGCAGCATTTGCACACGCTCTTCTTTAACAAAATCTGAAGTAATGGTGAAATTAATCCAAATTATTTTTGTCCAGTGAATTTGCACACATCTTAACACCAAATTTTCAAATAAAACAAACAGGGTTTTAGGGTTTTACATGAACGATTAACGACAACCTGATGCCTGATTATGATTTGAGGAAGCTACATTTGTTATAATCATGTTCGACCTGCTCGGTTTAACTCCAGGATCAGATTTTACGAGGTCGATAACGACATCCTGCGACGCAGAGGCCGATAATGTCGGGGGATGCAGATGTTGCTGCGCTCTGTTTCCTCAAACTCAATAACCAGGAGTAATAAAAACAGCTCAGCCTTCATTAACTCTGAAGATTTGTGAAGGTCTGAGTTGAGTTTTTTTATTTCTCTGGCGGTAATGTCATCAGTCTGTCTCCCCACGGGGACCACCTCCTGCTCAGTTATTATCCATTTGAACTCAATCTGGTCCTCCCAGCGTGACTCCACATCAAACGCGCACCCTCGGCTCGTGTTTTGATGTCGACGAGGGGTTTGAACCGAACCGAGCTCTGATCTCCTCCTCCTCCAGAAATGTTTTCCCGCTCTCGCCCGTGGGTGTCTCCTCTTCCCCGCAGAGAGCTAACTCGAAGCACGTTGGCCCCGTGATCCGGCCGGCCGGGCCGGACTGGACCGGACCGCGAGACGGAGCCATGGTTTTGGCTGGGAAGAAGACTCGGGAGGTTCCTGCTCGGGATCAGGTGTCCCATCGTCCCCTTGGTGTGGCGGGAGCTTCTCCGGGTCGCARAATTCCTGAGGAAAACAACGTGAACGCCAGCCGAGGGCGTGAGCGTGTTTCCAATTAAAAGTAGACAAAATAAAAGTTGTTTGAAGGCCTGGAAACACTAAGAGTAACGTAAAATATGTTCATCCAGATCAAATTTACACATCGTGTTTCACACGGCTCCAAACCGTTCATCCGTTTACAGAAACCAAACCTGCATCCAGGAGAAATGAAGCTGACAGAACCTTCATCACATCATCGTAAAGATGTCAGGTAACCAGTTTAAAATCGAATCAGGTGTAAATGTTGACGGTAATGTCGGCGGCAGGCATCGCGGCGCCGATGAGGACGACRAAACTCCAAAATGTGATTACAGCGAACGTGGGAGGAAAGATATGACGGTGCTTCGTATTGATGCACGCAGCAGCAGCAGGGTCTGATCTGACTCCAAATGAAACATTAATCGTTTCGTTGTCTCCTCTGATTTTATCCTGACTTTACTTTAAGTCTGCTAACAAAATTATTTTATTTATTTGTTTGTTTTTACAAAACTTTATTTTAAATAAAAGAAGATGGTAACAAAAGTACAAAAACGACAACAAAACAGAGCCTGGAATGATGTCACAAGAGTTCAAGTTCAATTTTATTTAAATATCACCAAGTCAACATCCGTTTTTCAGGGCACTGTACATAAAAAGAACAATCTAAAGAAGAAACCAACAGATTGTGTTGAATCACTTCATCACAGTCTCCCATCCTGAGCAAACGGTGGAGAGGAAAAACTCCCTGCTAATCAGGAAGAAACCTCCAGCAGAACCAGGCTCAGGACAGGAGACCATCTGCCTCGACCGGCTGGTTGGAGGACAGGAAAGAGACACAGACAAACACAGAAGAACTGGTTCAGGTGACAAAGACAAACTGATTAACTCAAACTGCTCAACACCTGTGCAGAGAACCTGACCTCAGGTGGGTGTTGATGAACAGAAAAAGCACAATAGCAAGAACAGAGAACACAGACATAAAAACCCAACTAAAACTGGACATCTACATTTATAAACCAACAAAATGGCACAATCCTAACATGTGAGTAGAGTTCTGAAAACATGAAACAATCGAGA
>NW_013953886.1:2867-6550 GCF_001266775.1 Austrofundulus limnaeus
TAGTTTGCGTTAAATGTTTTACTTGTTTAGCATTAACCATTGTTGATTTTTGTATTTGTTTAGCGTTAGCTTCTGTTAACATTTTACTTGTTTAATGGTAGTTTGCGTTAAATGTTTTACTTGTTTAGCATTAGCTTCTGTTAATGTTTTATTTAGTAATAGCTTGAGTTAAGTTTTTACTCGATTAGTGAGAATTTGCGTTAATTTTTTACGTGTTTAGCGTTAGCTTCTGTTAATGTTTTATTTGTTTACTGATAACTTGTGTTAATTTTTTTACTTATTGAGTGTTAGCTTTTGGTAATTTCTTATTTGTTTAGCGTTAGCTTCTGTTAACATTTTACTTGTTTAGTGATAGTTTGCATTAAATTTTTTACTTGTTTAGCATAAGCTATTGTTAATTTTTTTACTTATTGAGTGTTAGCTTTTGGTAATTTCTTATTTGTTTAGCGTTAGCTTCTGTTAACATTTTACTTGTTTAGTGATAGTTTGCATTAAATTTTTTACTTGTTTAGCATTAGCTATTGTTAAATTTTTTACTTGTTTATCGTTAGCTTTAAATTTTTTATTTGTAACCTGTGTTGATTTTGTATTTGTTTAGCATTAGCTTCTGCTATGTTTTTTTTTTTTTTACTTCTTTAGCTTTTGCTCCTGTTAATTTATGTTTCCATGTTTAGCTGTTTAGTTAGGGAAGCTGTATTTTTAGTTACCTGTACCCATCTCTGCTAACGTTGATCCAGGCCATTCTATGAAGGAAGATCACTTCAGCTGCTTGTCTCCAGGATCTGGTTCTGACAGTCCTGGTCCAAACCTCATGACCACAGGCGAGGGTTGGAACATCGACAAACAGATTTTTGCCTGTAAACTTAACCAATGCTAAGACTATGCGATGAGGTCATCAACAGATCTGTAGGTGAACTGATGCTGGTCAAAATCAGGTGGAAGGTAGGCCTTGATGTGCTGCAGTACCTGAGCTCAAAAGTCATCATCGTATATCTTAAGCTGTCATACTCAAAGTATTTGTTGATAATGACCCTCAGYTACTACCACACTGAGTTTCAGTTCAGTATCTGCAAACATGACTGATTTACAGCCATGTTTGTGTTCTCTGAGCTGGCAGCCATCTTGAATCGACCCTGAACATTAACCTGCTGTAGACGTACATCTAACTGTGAGTTTCTTTCAAATCCGTTCACCGGTTTATGAGATATTTTGCTAAGAGACAAGTAAAAAAGAYATTAAAAATAACTGACAGGTATTTGTAAGCAATTTTGACAGAATTTGGATGCATTTCCAAGCATTTTAGGGAAAAACGTCAGCACTAAAAGCTACRAATAACATCATCATACAGGAAAAATGGATGGGTTAAATTTGATTTATTAGTCAGCTGTGAAGCTCTGAAATCTCTGGATTAAAAGAGACAAATTGCTCTGATTTAAACACCAACTGACAAGGAGAAGGCAAAATAAAAAAAAATACTGCAGAAGGAATGAAAAGAACCAGCCATTTACCAAAACCAAAGGGTTCAGTGTTTCGTTTTGTTTTTAAAGAAAAAAAAACTGAAATGTGTTGAATTCATCTGATCCTCTGCAGATTATAGCAGAAAGCTTCTGGGATTAAAACTAAAGCTATCTGAAAATCAACACCAGGGGGGTCAAAAGGTCCAGCTTTTTTTTAAAAAAGTTTTGTTCTGAAGGGAATAAAACTCAGACAGAATGTTTATTGAGAAAAATCTCTGTTTCAGCAACAAACAGAAAAACCAGTTTCTACGGTTCGTGACAGAATAAATACGCAAGAAACACAAYCCCAAATGAAAAAGGTTGAAGGATGCCGAAGCAGCTCCTGACAGAAATTTGTAATGGCTATTTACACACACACACAAAAAAAGTGTTTGGTTGATTATGTGTTGCAACAATGCTTCTTGACAATAACTCTTACATTGTTGTAAAATCTGTATATTTCATTTTAGATGAAGCCACATTTGTAAAGAAAACATATTTATGTGTCAAGCAGCAGAGTTGGGTTTGTGGGTTTCGCTAATCAGCTAACAGCTAAGAGCAGAGTTAGCTTTTCAATAACTTTGAAAAACATTAGCAGACAAATTAGCCTATGATAAATTAGGTTTTGCTAACTTTTAGTCCACTAACAGCTAACTAACAAGCTAAAATCAGCAGGTTTGTGTCATTCCCACCAGTCTTCAGCTCCAAGAAGACAAAAATGTGACGCAGACTGAATGACAGTCATCTTAGCGGTTAGCTGTTAGTGTTAGCTTTCACAAATTGTTTACTTCGTATTATTTAGCGTTAGCTTCCCCTATGTTTTATTTTCTTTTATGTGTTTAGCTGTTTAGTGTCAGCATTAGTGAAACTATATCTTTAGCTAGCAGATTATGAATTTGAGAGGCTAACTTTTTGGTTAGCTGYRCCYGCTACTGGCTACATCCATTMAAAACAAAACAAAACAAAACAAAAAACATCTTATTCTGCTGCTGACTCTAGTTAGTTTGGCGTTTATTGGATTGGATGATTAAAGTCTGAAGAAACAAGACATACTGACAGTTATCAAACAAACACGGTAGCATGTGGAAGAACCATACACGGCCACAACAGCCTGGGACTTCCCTCTAAGCTTGGTCACACAGGACTGTAGCTGCGTTTCCATTGCAAATGTGCACAAAGTTTTATTGATATTCTGTTAATGTCGAAAAACACAGTTTCGCAACTTCTGTGTTTTCATTAAGTAAGAAATGCTATTAAAGTCACGCGTGAATACGTTTGTTCTCGCGATAAGTCATTACAAACATGGCGGCAACACATGCATATTACTACCACGACACTAACGCTCGTCATCAGCCATCAGAGGAGACGTTGACAACTTATCGAGGCTTTCCAGCTACAAGCCCCTTATAGTTGGGAGCAGATATGTATGCTGCGTTTTTGGGAAATAGTAGTCGGTGATTTTACTACATTTTTACWACTTCTGTGATTTTACTACTACTTTTACTTCCTGTTGTCTTCTTCCAGTAGAAACATCCGGTTGTTGATAACATGATTCCCGTGATGCAAAAAAACTGTTTCCATTGCAATTTTGCAAAATACACCAATTTTGATACAGCCGAAAAACCACCTCAACCTAGCGCAAAAACATTTTGTCGAAAAACGTACATTTTTTTCAAAAGTGACGTGTTTCCATTAAGCAAATTTATTTTCAAAATTCTAATTTCTAAGCTTCTGGGATGGCATTCTGTTGCCTCTGGTTGCTCAATCAAACACCTGATTTTATCACCTGAGATACCAGAACACAAAACAAGTAGAAGAAGCAGAAGTTTTGATAAACGCAACCCACAAATTTAACTCTGTTGTTCAACCATAAAGTGTATTTTCTTTACAAATGTGGCTCCGTTTAGGAGGAAATAAACAGGCTTAGTAATAATGTTGAATTGTGGCCTGGAATTAAATAATTCACGACCATACACGCTGACTTTTCTGTGCATTTATTCCAACGTGTTTCTGCATTTTTAATAAACGTGTCCACGACAGTTTATTGGCGTTGTTGGCAGGATCACGTTCTCTGTGTTTCCTGTTGTTGCAATAAAACTCAGCCGATCATCTCACGGAGTACGTTCATTCTTGGACCACATATTTCTGTCTTTGTTAAATAAATATTTACCATAACAATTGTTATGG
>NW_013953886.1:6644-8511 GCF_001266775.1 Austrofundulus limnaeus
AAGACTCCAGCAATGCATAACCTCTTTTATTTTGATAAGGTGTTTCCGGGCTGACAGCCCTGTCATTGGTTAGATTGTTCACAGTTGGCGAACTGTGATTGGTTGTAAACGTGTTACAGGATGTTATATTATCGGCTGCTCTGCGCTGATGCGGCAGCCACAACTTGACAGACATCTCTGATTGACTTCTGCTTTGTTGTTGCTCAGATTAAATCACTTGACGACCATACACGCAGACTTTCTGTGCATTTATTCCAACGTGTTTCTGCATTCTTGGTAAATCGTGCCACCACAAATATAAAGTTTATTGTCCAGAATCATTGTTACAACAAAGTAATAAACCCAAATTTCTTTACTTCACTCCCGCTTTTCATGACACCACGATAAAAATAAGAATAATTATTATTTTACCTCAGGAGTCTTTCCATCCGTTAGTGTGTTTCTGTGACCTCTGTGTGGTCTCTGCCGAGCTGAACAACAACAACAACAAGAAAAAAAAGCAGCCAATCAGTGAAAACACATCAGCATTTATTTACTCCTGCGAAGCCACTCAGCAGCATCTCCKTATGGCAGATCAGCTCACTACTTTCATATCCATTACCGTATTATTCTCCGGTAATATCTCTGCCAACGTTATGGCTGTAATTATGACTGTCATTCAAGTCCGCCTTTTAACATAATTGAGTCATAAGRAATTAGCATAAAGGCTAATTTGGTTGATTATGCGTGAATTTGGGGGAATTATGGGACTAAGCGCTGACGGCTGCGTGGCAGGTTTAAAAATGAACCGAGGGGAAATTGTTTAAGGAGCTTGGAGGAGAAGCGCAGCGAAGCTGTTCATAATGTTTCCGTCATGCTTGCAAATCACCAGCATGCTGCCAGAACCTTGTAAATCATGTCTTTGACTTTCATGGTTTAATATCGGAGCAGAGGAGTCACTCACTCTTCTCTACGTCCCACTGCTGCTCATATAAGAGTTCATCAGCTGATTATTCCAGGAGAAACATGCTTTTTTTCACGGCTAATGATAGATTTAGCCACAGACACTGAAGCTAAATGTGGTCATATAAGTTTAAATTACTTTTAGAAGCAAACTGCTTTAGCCACATAGGCTAACGCTAAAATTAAATGAGGTAAAAATAAGTTTTTGCGACACGCTGTACTTTATTTGTGTAGGAAAACCGCATTTGTTGCTAACATTGAAGCTAAATGTGGTAATTTGTCTTACTGACATGTTATGCTTTAGCCACATAGGCTAACATTACTGTTTGCTGCTAACGCTAAAATTAAATGTGGTAAAAATAAGTTCTAATGACACACTATGCTTTTTTTGTGTAGGATAACATTAGCATTTGTTGCTAACATTAAAGCTAAATGTGGTTAAAGGGATCCACGATTAGTTGTAACATTAGACTTYATTTGATTTATTTTAACTGTAAATTGAAGAGTAAAAATACTGTAGCCTGTTTAGTTTTTATAATTTTTCAACTAAGTTTTTAAAAATTTATTTTACATACTGAGCCATTTTATTTACACGCAAAGCATTCTGGGTAAATGATGACTGTTGTGGAAATATTATTTACCCAAGACAAAAACACGTGCTCCAAGAATAAAAAGTACTCCGTGTAATGGTCGTCAGGATTTATTGCACATGCAAGACACACATCATGTCACACAGGGCAGTGGTCCATAGAACGTGTGTACTGAGGTCACTGACTCTTGGCCAGGAAAGAATCTGGGAAGAGATGTATAAATTATTTTTCTATGACAATGACTTCAATAGGTTATCGATGCGAGGCTGCTAGCGATCTAAATCCACCCTGAAGGTTAATCTTGGACAATATCTGATGATCGACTCTTTTAAATG
>NW_013953886.1:8760-10370 GCF_001266775.1 Austrofundulus limnaeus
GCTCTGTTGCAGGCTGAAAAATATATATATAATTATTTCACACCCTAATGATCAACAAAAATAAAAATAAAAAAACAACAAAAGCAAACAAAACAAAACAAAATTACAAAATAATAATAATAGTAGTAATGATAATAAAGTGAATAAATAAAGCCAGGTAGGCTACCATTAATGCTGCCAATGTTTGTTTTGGCAAAAATCATTAAAGCTAACTCTGGTTACTTACTATAACAACAGCCGTATTTATATTGGCTAAGCTTTAGCCACATGTGCTAATGTTATTAAACACATTAGCTTTAATTACCTTTAGCCACATAAGCTATTGTTTGCTGTAGCCACATGAACTGGCATTAGCTTTAGCTGCTAAAGCCAATTAAAACCTGATGTGGGCATACATATGTCTAAGTTGTGTTTAAAGCTACCAATAGCTTTAGCCATATTAGCTAAGCTTCAGTTACACAAATTAAAAGTAGATTTAAGATTTAACACGTGAGGATAATGAAGTGTTGTAAACCAGAGGTGTTTGAAGCTTTGGTCACAATCTCTTCTTTTCACTGATTAAAAGTGTAAAGAAGCTAACGTTAATCTGTTGTCRTGAATGTAAAAAGTGCTTTGTTCATCAAACACAAGAGGCTCCAGGCGAATACGTAACACAACCAGGTGTTTCTCTTCAGAGTTACAGCACCGTCGAAGCGCCGTCGTCTGGACTGAGCGTCTGTTTCCACGTTGCTGCTGGGGGTGTTTGCTGCTTTCTGTGTCCCGCTACCTACTGATGCTCAGAGGCAGTGAAGCGCACAAATCCAATTTGCTGTGTGAGAGCATTAGAGTTTCAGACTCCAGCGTTAATTTCTTTCTGAAATGACTTCCAGTCTGTTCGGCTCTGTGAGCAACCAGGACGAATTGTGAAAGGGAAGGT
Source organism: Austrofundulus limnaeus (assembly GCF_001266775.1). Taxonomy (NCBI): domain Eukaryota; kingdom Metazoa; phylum Chordata; class Actinopteri; order Cyprinodontiformes; family Rivulidae; genus Austrofundulus; species Austrofundulus limnaeus. The sequence continues at coordinate 9,677 of NW_013953886.1, forward strand.
GTTTTTTTTTTGTTTTGTTTTTGTTTTTTTAAAGGAAATAAGAAAACCGAATGAGCAGTAAACAAACTGTTTGCTCAAGACATCTATTCGAAATGCATGTTGACTCATTTTTCACGTCCATTCTGGTTTTAAGTTGTCACTGGGACTTTATTCTGAAGAGGTTGATGTGAAGGAGCAATGRTCTGCTCAACAGGACATAACAAAGCTTTCTTTTTTAACAACGGGCAACAGTAGCATGTTTTTWGCTGAGAGTCATCCCACATTCCAACTTTTGGCGATCAAAGAAAYCAAACTGTGTTTGTTTGGAGACAAAAACGAAAACAAACTGTGACTTTGTAACTAAATTGCAACAAATAATTTAAGTATCATTTGTGGGAATTCTGCAACATATATCAAAAAGAAAAATAAGTAGGTCTTCTGGACGGGTTCTAAAACATTTTGTCTCTCCTTCAAGAGACTTCTTCAGTCTGAGGAGTTTCATGTGAACTGAGCCTTATAAGCCCCGCCTCCACATGGACAAACAGGTTAGTCAYATGCAAAAGAGGACCATCAGCCAAACAATGGGTCGTTAGTGCCTTGATTGACTCTATCATTCATAGAGGGCCATGTGGCGGCAACCCTCGAACCTGCTGGTGGACACCGGCGGTGAGGGATGCTGTCAGGCTGAAGAAGGAGTCCTTCGGGTCTTTTTGGC
>NW_013953886.1:13348-17236 GCF_001266775.1 Austrofundulus limnaeus
GTCCAGAAGACCTATACTATTTTTTTCTTTTTGATTTTTTACCTGGATTACTGAGATGTATCAGGACGATTCTCAAGAAAGGTAATTCTTTTATCTTTCTCCATGTTTTATAATCGTAGAGCTTTTACCTCCTCCACCAGATCCAGGATATTTTGTTGTTGTAGCCTGATAGTTGAGACTTCCTCACCCAGAAAGTCTGGGGATTTCTTCATGTCTTCCACCTCCTCTACTGAGGGAGCTCTTTTCGGACCCATTTTACTGKTTTTTATTTTATTTTTTTCTGTTCCTGGGCTTGGTTGAGCTTGCCTGAATATCTCAAAAAGTTTAAAAGGTATGAAAACCAAAAATCATAGCAGGAGGATTCTCCTTAAGGAGCTGAACGTTTGATGTATAAAATTGTTGAAATAACACAAAAATTGCGGAAGGAGAAAGTGTCCAAAAAATGTACGGAAGAAACTAGTATAAAGCATAAAGATGTATAAAGAATATAGACGACTTAAATTAACATCTTTAGGTTTTATTTTTTACTTTCAAACTATTAAAACAGGGTTTGTGTGAAAAACTGTAAAAACATGTTGCTACATTTCAAAAGAAATCCTAAAAAAAAGAGTATCTGTGGGATTTCCACCTTCTAGAAGAGCTCTTTTACCTATTTTTAAAGCAAGGTTCGTTTCAGTGAACGTGACGTCATCAAGCAGGTTTTATTGATGCAGGAGCCATTTGTCACCAGCAGATGTCAGCACTGATCTGCTGCACCTGTGCTCGTAGTGACACAGAGACACCTGCAGGGGGCGCAATGACACAGTTCACTCATTTAATAACAGACACTCAGATCTTTATAAAAACCTTTTTTTATAGCACAGCTGGGTTTTATAATTTAATAAAACCTTCAAATCCCTACTTAGTCAATGGTTTGAGAGTTYTAACCTGGAATATAAACATTACTGTGAGTAAAGTGTTACAATAGATGATGTCAGCAGTATTTTTAATGAGTTTTGGTGAAAAATCAAAAAACAAAAACATTTTTTATCATTTAAGACAAAAGATTATAAATTTTCCAGCTTAAATCCTACATAGAGTTTTAATTGATTTTTTTATTTAAAAAAAAAATCCCCATTTAATGTGTGTATTAATGTGTGTTTGAGACACAAAGATGATCTGTGAACACAAATCTGACATCCCTAAAATATCAAAAACGATCTGAGCTTTAAATAATCTGAGCAGATATTCTGCTGATTGATGACGTAATCTGCCAGGTCACGTTTTCTTTGTCGCCACACGTTATTTTTTTAAATGTTTTATTCATCGCCGCACACAGACCCCCCCATGTGCAGGACCTCAGACACACACACGTGAGCTGTCCGTTTACTCAACTCGTGTCTGCTTCCGTCAAACCAATCAGAAGGCGGCTGGATTTTCAAAATAAGACAAACACGTGAGCGGTGTGGCGGAAAACCACCGAATAGATTATGTCAAACAATTGAGTTATTTTAAATAAAGCTTTGTAATGTATTTTTAATCGTAGATGCTAAAAATTTGCTGTTTTCTAGCTGTTTTTGTAGGCGATTTGTTTTACTGTGAAAGCCTATGGTCATTTCCGGTCTCGTGCGCTGATTTAAGTTATGTCATAAAATAGGTTCTTGTGTTTTTTTTTTCCTTAAACACTCAAACGGAACAGTTTCTGTTTCTGTGTTTTATTGTTTACACACCGGAACCCAAGTTCGGTTCGGATCAAACTGGGTCTGGGTTTAAATGAAAACAATTCATAATAAAAACTAACGGACCGAACCGGAGCGCTAGTGAAGTCAAGCGATGAGTAGCGGAACAAAACGATGGGGTTTTCAAAATAAGAGTTTAAATATTAAAAAGTCGTTTCATAAGTTTAACATCAGCAGCTAACAGCAGAACTAATTTCATATTTATTTACTCATTTTGAAAACTGGTAGTGGACCAATTAGCTTGCTTTGCTAACTTTAGGTCTGCTAAAACCTAACTAGCACAAATACGTAGAAATATTTCAAAATAATAGCTTGTTATCAGAGTTACAACATAGATTTAGTTAYTGTGTCTTTTCAAAAAGGCTTTTTTTCATACAGTAAAGTGTAGTCATTAGGGCTGCCACAAACSATTATTTTWATAATCGATTAATCACCKATTATTTATTCGATTAGTCGACTRATCARATCAYACGTTAATTGAATATAAAACATAVAGCTTATCACGTCAGAATGCAGCTGCTATTATATAACCATGGTTAGATTTTAGCTATATGCTAACTAAAAATAATWGCTGTGGAAGGTAAGTTCTGCTCTGCAGATATTACACAGGTTTCTCCTTCATTTTCTTAAAATGATCCCACACTTTGAGCTCTGTTGTCAGGTAGCCATGATACCAGAGCCTGTCTGTATAATGTCTTGTGACGTCCACGGCCTACCCCAGTTACCACTACTGTGCATGTGTGTCAAGGACAGAAAGGTAGACGTGGCAGTGGAAGGTGTCAAAGCAGTTTGGAGAGAAAAACAAAGTAAAGAACAAAAAAAAACAAAAAAAAAAGGAAACGATTAATCGATTATTAAATTAGTCATCGATTATTTTAATAATCCATTAGTCGTCGATTAATCGTGGCAGCCCTAGTAGTCATCTTGCTTTTAGATTTCCCTTCCACTAATGTTTTTACGTTCAGTGGTAGCGAAGCTTCGTGGTCGGCACCGTTCAGCTAACAGCAGAACTATTTTTTTTATTGGTAGATTATCATTTTCACTCTTTTTTTTTATTTTAGCTGAAGCTAACGGCTTCTACTAAATCAGGTTTCGCCAACTTGAGTGTCGTTTTAGCCGTTAATGATTAGCTGCCGGTGTTAGCACCCACTAAACTTGACTTGTTTAGCTCTTTAGTGTTAGCTTCCGCTAATTGTTTTTTRCAGGTTAGTGAAGTTTTGTGGTGGGCATAGTTTTGCTAATATGCTAACAGCAGAACAAACCTTTGTTTAGTTTTTTTTTTCCCCCCACTTTGAAAACTGTTAGTGGACCAATTAGCTTCAGCTAAATTAAGTTTTAGCCAACCTTAAGTCAGTTAACAGCTAAGCTACAAGCTAACATCAACAGGTTTGTCCTCAGCTGGAAGGAGACGCTCAGATGGTTCCACTAATCAGATAGCATCTAATAGCAAAATATTACATCATAATCAGTTTTATTATTACTGTTGTTTGAAATTAATATTATTTTTTGCAAATAGGGGCAGATATAAGATTTTTTTATTTTTCTGCTACCTTTCATTTTATTTGATTTGTATTGTTTTGTTATAAGTACAGTAAATGTGTATTGTTTTTGTTAATGAAATAAATAAAGTTAATAAAATAATAGCGTATTAGCTTCGTCAGTATGATAACAGCTACAGGTATGTGATGCTAACAGTCATCTCAGAGGTAAAGGATTAGCTGTTAGCGTTAGCTTCCGCTAAATTTTACGTTTAGCATTTTAACTTTAATGAAGCTAATTTTTGTTAAACCATTGTTGTTATTATTTTTACTTTATTGTTAGCACATTTTGAGATTAATTACCTTCCAATAATTAGATTTTGCTAAGTTTCAGCTAACAAGCTAACAGTAAGAGTTTTCCGTCAGTCCCAAAGATGACTGACGCAGATTGAGTGAAAGTTGTCTTAGTGGTTAGGGATTAGGGCTGTGTATTGGCAAGAATTTGGCGATACGATACATATCATAACAGAGGGGTCACGATACGATATATCCCGATATATTGCGATACTGTAAGCAAGGCAATTTATTGTGATAGATTACGATTTTTTTGTCCAAAAAATTATATTAAATAAAAACTTCTTACTGGAAAAAAAAAGAAAAGCTAATGTTTACTTACAATGCTAATGCTACCC
>NW_013953886.1:18167-19389 GCF_001266775.1 Austrofundulus limnaeus
GGGTATGAGACTCCAGTACAGAACAAAATGAGCGGATCTGGTCCAAAATGGCTGGTTCTGGAGCTGATCTGCGGTGTGATGCTGATGTGGTCCGGATGGATCCGTTATCTGTTACGTAACAGCCTCCCCGCCTGGAACACATCAACCCGGGGCGGGCTGACAGGCAGCAGAACCACGGATCCACAGAACCATCTTCCGGGCCCTGATGGAGAACAGATCAAACATTTAAATAAAAAAAAAAAGTAATCTTCAGGCCCTCGGGGGTCCACAGCGTTAAAACCAGGTCCGGTTCTGTTCTGGACGCGGCTGCCTGGAGTCACAGTTCACTGCTTCAATACCTGTTAAAGCTCTATCAGGCAAAGACAAAGTCATGTGATCACCAGCCAAAGTGGACAGATCCAAATCTGGAATTCTTTCAGAACCACAGACGTCATAATAATAAACATGCCTCTCTGATGGTATAGGGGTACATGAGTGCTTCTGACATACAGGAGGCGACAGGTCCAGTGTGTTGTTTACACAAACAAACAGGAAGTTGTTGTGTTGTTGTGTCTCCAGCCTCAGCAGGGCATCGGCAGGCCCAGCGTGTACCACGCCGTGGTGGTCATCTTCCTGGAGTTCTTCGCCTGGGGCCTCCTCACCACGCCCATGCTCACCGTGAGTCCAGGCTTCGGCTGACAGGACGGCAGCGTCCTTCGGCTGATTCACAGAAACACCTTCTCGTAAAGGAGAGTTTGTTGACGTTGATGTTTTCTGCTCGTAGGTTTTACACGAAACGTTTCCTCAGCACACGTTCCTGATGAACGGACTCATCCAGGGTGTGAAGGTAAGACGTTCAGAAGAGTTTTAGCTTCACACAGCCGAAGAACTCAAAACTGACTTTCAGCTTTAAAGATTCACAACTGAGTTGTTACAGCTCAAACTACCAGAACACATGCTAAAAGCTAAAACTACCAGAAGACATGCTAAACGCTAAAACTATTAGAACACATGCTGATAGCTAAAAATACCAGAACACAAGCTAAAAGCTAAAACTACCAGAACACACGCTAAAAGCTAAAACTACCAGAACACAAGCTAAAAGCTAAAACTACCAGAACACACGCTAAAAGCTAAAACTACCAGAACACAAGCTAAAAGCTAAAACTACCAGAACGCATGCTAAAAGCTAAAACTATTAGAACACATAAAAAACGCTAAAACTGTTAGAACACATGCTAAA
>NW_013953886.1:21076-22463 GCF_001266775.1 Austrofundulus limnaeus
TAAAAGCTAAAACAACCAGAACATATGCTAAAAGCTAAAACAACCAGAACACCTGCTAAAAGCTAAAACAACCAGAACACATGCTAAAAGCTAAAACTACCAGAACACATGCTAAAAGCTAAAACTACCAGAACACAAGCTAAAAGCTAAAGCTACCAGAACACACGCTAAAAGCTAAAACTACCAGAAGACGTGCTAAATGCTAAAACTATTAGAACACATGGTGATAGCTAAAACTACCAGAACACAAGCTAAAAGCTAAAACTACCAGAACGCATGCTAAAAGCTAAAACTATTAGAACACATGCTAAACGCTAAAACTGTTAGAACACATGCTAWACGCTAAAACTATTAGAACTCATGCTAAAAGCTAAAACTATTAGAACACATGCTAAAYGCTAAAACTATTAGAACACATGCTAAAAGCTAAAACTAAAAGAAAACATGCTAAAAGCTCAAACAAGAGGATATGCTAAAAGCTAGAACTAGCTAAACACTCACTAAAAGCTAAAACTAGCAAAACATATGCTAAAAGCTAAAATTAGCAAACACTCATTAAGTCTAAGCCTAACAGAAAACTTGCTAAAAGCTCAAACTAGCAGAATATTTGCTGAAAGAAGCAAAACAATTCTTGAAAGCTAAAAGAAGCAAAAATAAAAAAGCGCATTTCTTGCTAAAAGCTAAAATTAGCAAAAGTCACTTAAAGCTAAATGTAGCAAAACTCTTGCTAAAAGCTAAAACTAGTGGAACAATTCCTAAAAACTAAAAGAAGCAAAATTGGTTAAAATAAAGCATATCTCGTCACAAGCTAAAATAAGGAAAACTCAGGCTAAAAGCTAAAAGAAGCAAAATATTCAAAAAAGCACATTTTTGTTGTAAGCTAAAATAAGCAAAACAATAGCTAAAAGCTGAAAGAAGCAAAAATTTTGTTAAAGGTAAAATAAGCAGTAAAAAGGCTTAAAGCTAATAAAAGCAGAACATATTTTAAAAGCTAAAAGTAGCAGAATAGTAGCTAAATGTTAAATGTGGCATTAAAAGACAAAAATGAAGCAGGTTTCGAACGGAATAATGTTTATTTAAAGGTTTTTGAGTTAAATATTTGTAAATTTAGATTAATGTTTTTAAAATTTACCATAGATAAAACTCATGGTGCCCGTGTCCTTAATGAGCCGAAGGTTTTTGATGTTTGTCCTGAATGAGCCGAAGGTTTTTGATGTTTGTCCTTAATGAGCCGAAGGTTTTTGATGTTTGTCCAGAATGAGCCGAGGGTTTTTGATGTTTGTCCAGAATGAGCTGAAGGTTTTTGATGTTTGTCCAGAATGAGCTGAAGGTTTTTGATGTTTGTCCAGAATGAGCTGAAGGTTTTTGATGTTTGAGGCTGGAAAGC
>NW_013953886.1:23517-24740 GCF_001266775.1 Austrofundulus limnaeus
AAAAAAAAAAAAACCAACAGAGAAAACGATGACTCAGCGTTTACAGAAATCGGTTGTTTTAATGGCGTTTGTGTCACTTCCTGTTTCAGGGTCTGCTGTCGTTCATGTCGGCTCCTCTGATTGGAGCGTTGTCGGACGTTTGGGGCCGGCGCTCCTTCCTGCTGATCACMGTCTTCTTCACCTGCGCTCCCATCCCCCTGATGAGGCTCAGCCCCTGGTAGGACTTCCTGCGGCGACTCGTCACAACTTTAACGACCGTCATGAGCGGGACACTCGTTGTTTTATTAGACGACTTCTGTCTCACCTACCTTCCCGTCCTCCAGGTGGTACTTCGCCATGATCTCCATGTCCGGAGCATTTTCTGTCACCTTCTCCGTCATCTTCGCCTACGTAGCCGATGTGACGGACGAGCGCGAGCGCAGCACCGCCTACGGTTTGGTGAGACCAGACGATTGTCGAGTCGGAGCTGAAYCCCGAGGGCGGGTTTGAAATCTTTCATTAAAATCTTCGGCCGTGTCCTCCCTCAGGTTTCAGCCACGTTCGCAGCCAGCCTGGTGACGAGCCCGGCCATCGGCGCGTACCTTTCGGCTTGGTACGGGGACAACCTGGTGGTCCTGCTGGCCACGCTCATCGCTCTGTCCGACATCTGCTTCATCCTGCTGGCCGTCCCCGAGTCCCTGCCCAACAAGATGAGGCTGAACACCTGGGGGTCGCCCATCTCCTGGGAGCAGGCCGACCCCTTCGCTGTCAGTAGCYGAAGATTTCATTAGCCTCTGAATTATTTAGCTGCTAGAACAAACATGTTTGTGGACTTAATTAGCTTAAAGAAAAATAAATAAACAGCTGATATAATCTGGAGAATTGTACCAAAATATTAGTTTTTAGCTAGAAGCTAATGGTAGTGAAATATATATAGCTAAAGATTGGATAAATGTAGCTAAAGATTGGATAAATGTAGCTAAAGATTGGATAAACATAGCTAAAGACTAAATGTAGCTAAAGACCAGATAAACATAGCTAAAGACTAGGTAAATATAGCTAAAGACTGGATAAATGTAGCTAAAGACTGGATAAATGTAGCTAAAGACTGGATAAATGTAGCTAAAGATTGGATAAATGTAGCTAAAGACCAGATAAACATAGCTAAAGACTAGGTAAATGTAGCTAAAGACTGGATAAATGTAGCTAAAGATTGGATAAATGTAGCTAAAGACTGGATAAAT
>NW_013953886.1:25468-27699 GCF_001266775.1 Austrofundulus limnaeus
GCTAAAGACTAGGTAAATGTAGCTAAAGACTGGATAAATGTAGCTAAAGATTGGATAAATGTAGCTAAAGACTGGATAAATGTAGCTAAAGACTGGATAAATGTAGCTAAAGACTGGATAAATGTAGCTAAAGATTGGATGAATAGCTAAAGACTGGATAAATGTAGCTAAAGACTGGATAAATGTAGCTCAAGACAGGATAAATATAGCTAAAAATTGGATAAATGTAGCTAAAGATTGGATAAACGTAGCTAAAGACCAGATAAACATAGCTAAAGACTAGGTAAATGTATCTAAAGATTAGATAAAGTCTGGGATGGATAAATTTAGCTAAAGGCTTGCTAAAAGTAGTTAAAGTCTAGCTAAAATGTAGTTTGTGTCTCTGACTGATGTCCCTCATGTGTCTCTCAGTCTCTGAGGAAGGTGGGCCAGGACTCCACGGTCCTCCTGATCTGTATCACGGTCTTCCTGTCCTACCTGCCGGAGGCGGGCCAGTACTCCAGCTTCTTCCTGTACCTGAGACAGGTGAGTCCAGGGTTGGACAGGTCGTCCTGCAGCCGGATTCAGACAGTTTAAAGTTTGTTGTTTTTGTTTACTCCTCAGGTTGTTTTGTTTACTCTTTGGGTTGTTTCTGTTTACTCTTCAGGTGATAAACTTCTCATCAACAACCATCGCTGTTTTTATTGGAGTCGTTGGAACTTTGTCCATCATAGCTCAGGTAAGAAACACCTGACCTCTGACCTTCATTTTAGCTGCCGACTCGCTGATATTTATTATGTTTAGCATTTGCTTTTAGCTAATTTTGCTCATTTTAGCTTAACTACAGGTCTACCAGTTTTTAACTTTAGTTGTGATTTTGCTCTTAGGTTTTAGCTTTAGTTTTATTATTGTTGACTTTTAGCTGGTTTGAGATAAATATTTAATAAGTATAGCTTCTTAGTGATGGTTCTGCTCATTTTCACATTTAGCTTTTGTTTTGCTCAGTTTATTTTTGAACTATAGTTTTGCTCATTGTAGTGCCTAGCTATAGTTTAGCTAATTTCAGCTATTAGCTATATTTTAGCTGATTTCTAAGTCTAAAGTCTAATTTTAGATTAGATTTTTAGCTTCAGTTTAGGTAATTGTAGTTTTTAGTTACAGATTTCCTAATTTAGCATTCAGCTACAGTTTGCTAATTTTAGATCTTAGCTATGGTTTCGCTAATTTTAGATTTTTAGCTTCAGTTTAGGTATTGGCAAGTATTACCTATGGTTTTGCTAATTTTAGCGAAGCTACAGTTTAGCTATTTGTAGGTGTTAGCTATGTTTTTGCTAATTTTATGCTAGCTAAGCTATATTTTAGCTAATTTTAACTTTTAGTTGTGGTTTTGCTAAGTCTGGCCTTTAGCATTTGTTTTTCTAAATTTTGCTTTGGACCAAAGTCTTGCTTAGTTTAACATTCAGCTGCAGTTTTGCTAATTTCGGTCTTAGCCATGGTTTAGCTTGTTTTAGGTTTTAGCTTCAGTTTAGGTAATTTTAGTTTTTAGTTCTGGTTTTCCTAATTTAGCATTCAGCTACAGTTTTGATAATTTTAGATTTTTAGCTTCAGTTTTGGTATTTGCAAGTATTATCTATGTTTTTGCTAATTTTATGCTAGCTAAGCTATATTTTAGCAAATTTTAGCTTTTAGCTACGGTTTTGCTAAGTCTAGCCTTTAGCTTTTGTTTTTCTAAATTTTGCTTTGGACCATAGTCTTACTTAGTTTAACATTCAGCTGCAGTTTAGCTAATTTAGATCATAGCCATGGTTTACTGTAGTTTATTTTAGCTTTTAGCTATGGTTTAGCTTGTTTTAGCTTGTTTTAGCTTTTAGCTTCAGTTTTGGTAATTTTAGTTTTTAGCTATGGTTTAGTAATTATGAGTTTTATGTTTAAACCAACACCATCTGCTGTCCCTAAAATCTGAATTAGCTCCATGTTTCTCGAGTTATTCCAGTAATTCTTGCTCCTCTTCCTCTCAGACGCTCTTCCTCACTCTGCTGATGAGGTACCTGGGGAACAAAAACACGGTTCTGTTGGGTTTGGGCTTCCAGATCCTTCAGCTGGCCTGGTACGGCTTCGGATCAGAGCCATGGTAGGAAAAATAAACACGAAGAGAAACGATTTTATTTCATTGATTGTCTAAAGAAAGAGACTGACTCATCCTGTGTGTGTGTGTGTGTGTGTGTGTGTGTGTGTGTGTGTGTGTGTGTGTG
>NW_013953886.1:27924-29010 GCF_001266775.1 Austrofundulus limnaeus
TGTGTGTGTGTGTGTGTGTGTGTGTGTGTGTGTGTGTTACAGGATGATGTGGGCGGCCGGCGCCGTGGCAGCGATGTCCTCCATCACCTTCCCAGCAGTCTCTGCTCTGGTGTCTCAGTCGGCTGATTCTGACAAACAAGGTGACAAAAGACAAACTCTCCCTGCTCAGATCAAAGGGTTTCACTTTATTGTCTGAAAAGGTAATAAATGAATCCAGAGCCGAGGAAGAACCGGACTGGACCCGAGTCTGGATTTTAGTCCTGACCCGTCTCGTCTCTCCTCCTGCAGGTGTCGTTCAGGGGATGATCACCGGGATCCGGGGCCTCTGTAACGGTCTGGGTCCGGCTCTGTACGGGTTCGTCTTCTTCCTCTTCAACGTGGAGCTGAACACCATGGACCCGATTCAGGGCGAGTACAGCATCGACCCGCTTCCTCTGCACGGTCCCACCGAGGTAAATATACGTAAACAACAACAACAACATGTTACAACCAGGAAGTAAAAACAATAAATACTCATTAGAACTAGGAAATACAAACATTAAAAATGTGTTAGGACCAGAAAATAAAAACATATTAGAACCAAGAAGTAAAAACAATAAAACGTGTTGATACCAGGAAATAAAAACATTAAATACTCTTTAGAAGTAAAAACAATAAATACTCATTAGATCCAGGAAGTAAAAAAATAAAAACTCATTAGAACCAGGAAGTAAAAACAATAAATATTCATTAGAACCAAGAAGTAAAACAATAAAACGTGTTGATACCAGGAAATAAAAACATTAAATACTCATTAGAACCAGGAAGTAAAAACAATAAATATTTATTAGAACCAGGAAGTAAAAACAATAAAAACTCATTAGAACCAGGAAGTTAAAACAATAAAAACTCATTAGAACCAGGAAATAAAAAAATAAAAAAAACTCATTAGAACCAGGAAGTAAAAAAATAAAAAACTCATTAGAACCAGGAAGTAAAAACAATAAATACACATTAGAACCAGGAAGTAAAAACAATAAAAACTCATTAGAACCAGGAAGTAAAAACAATAAAAACTCATTAGAACCAGGAAGTAAAAACAATAAA
>NW_013953886.1:29758-36440 GCF_001266775.1 Austrofundulus limnaeus
GAAGTAAAAACAATAAAAACTCATTAGAACCAGGAAGTAAAAACAATAAAAACTCATTAGAACCAGGAAGTAAAAACTGAACCTATCTGTCCTCGTCTCCTCCAGCAAGCGCTCATTCCCGGACCACCCTTCCTGCTCGGGGCGTGCACCGTGGTCGTTGCCTTCCTGGTCGCACTCTTCATCCCAGAGAAGACCTCCTCCTGCTCCTCCTCCTCTTCCTCCTCCTCCTCCTCCTCCTCTGAGCTCTCCCTCAGCGACAAGCCCCAACTGGACAACAAGGAGTCCATGTCCTCACTAGCCGGCGTCCACATTAACACGCCGCTCCCCGGCAGCGACGAGGAGACCCCGCCCACCGCTAGTGACGAGGACGTGGAACCTCTGCTGCACGACAGCATCGTCTGAAGGACGCCGCCGAGGGGGCGGAGCCTGTAAAACTTTCCATTCGTTGTTTTGCCGCTCGGCTGAACTACACGTGTTTTTATCATCGGCTTGTTTTTGGACGCCACATGTGACCAATAAAAACTGGTCTTTAATGGAGGACAGAGACGACGCCGTGTGACTGGACGGAGCTGTCAAAGAGAATTTGATTGACAGGAAGTGGGCGGGGCCAACTGGGACGGAGATCATAATTATATTAACGAGACGGAATCAACTTTTTGTTTTTATACGTCGAAGGATTTGGTTGTTTCTGTCAGAATCACGAGAAATGAAAAGTTTGTTTTTCTTTTTGGTTGTTTGTGATAAACAACAAATATTTATTTGTTCTAATTTTATCATTTTAAAACTTTTRTTTCTAAAAAGGAAACATTTGGAAGAAAAAAGTTTTGATTCGTGCACAAAGTTGGACTTTTTGTGAGCGATTGAGGCCCGATGAGACAAAAATACGTCGAAAAAACAAATCCAACAAGACGAAGTTTTTATTTTTAGTTCTTACAGAGAACAAAGTGTTTGTGTCGGACGTTAATTAACCTCAATTTTTATGAAATTTTTTACATTTTTTTGTCGTCTAATTTGAGAATCTTTGTCCACGCTAACGTAGTTTTAAAAAAAAAATGCTTTAAAAAATTTGCCGTTTTAAAAAACAAACTCAAAAAAAAAAAAAAAACGACCCAAAACAATGTTAGAGGTGAAACGATGACGTCACTGTTTTCAAAAAGTTGTGTTTTGGTCGTCCACATGGAAACACATCGTTTATTTGTAAATGTYTCTTTTGGGTTCCTAAAGATTTGTTTGGATCGGTTTTTTTGACATCTCGTTTGAGAAGCTGCGTCCACGCTAACGTAGATTTTTAATTAAAATCCAGTGAGTTTTCACACGGAAACACAACAACGTTGTTCTAAGATTGTTTTTTAATATTAATGGCGCCTCTATGTTCATAAAACACAAACTTTTGCTCATGAACCTCAGTTCAAACTAAAACGTGGCGTTCCAAGATGGCCGCTCCAGGTTTGGAAGGTATTTGAACAGGGGAAAAGTGATTTATTAAACAAAGAAGTCAGTATTTATTTTAATGTTTTTAAATCAAAGTGCTGCTGGCTGCTGGCAGTGAAAAACTCCTCAACTTCAACCTGTTTTTATTTTTGTTTTTAAATCWAACCGACATGTTTCTGGTCTTGATTCTGGGTTTGGTTTTGTCCCTTCAAAATAAAACTAACAACAAGTTTAATTCTTTTATTGAAGCGTTTGTGATTTGAGGCGTTTTTCTCTGGCAGCGGCGACGTTCCTGTGAATGAACTTTTTTATACTTGAAGCGTCGATGAAGACGAGTTCTGWAAACAACAGAGTGAAGATCGGCTGATTCGTGACTTTAAAATGTAAACAAACAAAAAGCACTTTGGAATGACGGAGTTTGTAAATAACGCGGGTGGCAGGCCGGGCTGCGGCTCCACGTGGTCCAGGTCCAGGAAGGAACAGAAGAATAAAGAGACGATGTAATCCCTCAGATTATCAGAAGAGAACCAAATCTTTCTTCTGTTTTAGCACAAGCTTTGTTTGTTTTGTAAACACTTTATAAATTATTGTTGATGTTTCACATTCATGTCTTTTCTGTAAATATTTGATGTTGGAGCAGCCTGAAGCTGAGCTGTAAATACTGATCACTGATTGGACGGCTGCTCTCCTCGCAGACAACAACGTCTGGATTAAAACTGGTTGTGAGAACTCAGCGTTTACACGTTGTTTATGTTTTAATTCAGGTTTTTATTTTAGCTCTTCGTCAGCAGGACGCTCAGCTTCATCAGGGTTTTATTTAAATATTTACAAGTTTAGTTTCAGTTCTTCCAGAAATTTTAATTCTGCTTCAACAAACGTGTTCAGTTTGTCTTTTTATGCTACTTTTAGCTGCTCGCACTATTTATTACAGTTTGTTAACTGATTTTAGCTAGGTTTGCTCATTTTAGCTCAGCTAGTTTTAACTTTTAGTTATGATTATGCTAATTTTAGCATTTAGCTATGGTTTTGTTGCATCTGACTTTTAGCTATGGTGTTGCTAATTTTAGCTTTTAGCTATGGTTTTGTTACATCTGACTTTTAGCTACAGTGTTGCTAATTTTAGCATTTAGCTATGGTTTTGTTACATCTGACTTTTAGCTACAGTGTTGCTAATTTTAGCATTTAGCTATGGTTTTGTTACATCTGACTTTTAGCTACAGTGTTGCTAATTTTAGCATTTAGCTATGGTTTTGTTACATCTGACTTAGCTACGTTGTTGCTAATTTTAGCTTTTAGCTATGGTTTTGTTACATCTGACTTAGCTACGTTGTTGCTAATTTTAGCTTTTAGCTATGGTTTTGTTACATCTGACTTAGCTACGTTGTTGCTAATTTTAGCTTTTAGCTATGGTTTTATTAGGTGTGGTTTGGCTGTCGTTTTGTTATATTAGCTATTCTGTATGAATTTCTAAGTTTGACATTTCGATACAATTTTGCTAATTTTAGCTTTTAGCTTTGGGTTTGATCATTTYAGCCATTGTTTTTGCTAATTTTGGTTTTCATCTTCAGTTTGATTAATTTCAGCTCGAGGCCAGGATTTTGCTAATGTTAGCTCTGGTTTTCTAAATTTGGCTTTTGGTTTCAGTTGAGCTAATTTTAGCTTTTAGTTTAGCTAATTTTAGCATGTAACTGAAGTTCTGCCAGTTATGGGTTTTAGTTGTAGTTTAGATTATTCCAGCATTTAGCTTTGCTTGGGTTTATTTAAGCTTTTTACTAGGATTTTGCTTTGCTTGACTTACAGCTGTTTTAGCTGTTAGCCATACATTTATGTTATTTTATTTTTAGTAGTGGTTAAGCTAATTTTTACAAAGCCGTAGTAAAAAGCATTAAAATTGCACAACTTTATTTTGTTTTATTTTAGCGTTTTTGCAGAGTTTTGCTACTTTTAATATGTTTACTGTCTTTTAGTTTTTAGCTCCTAATTTGTCGATTTAAGTTTTTGTTCTTCTTGTTTCAACTTGAACAATTCAATTCAAAAATACTTTATTGATCCCAGAGGGAAATTAGGTAATTTGGCCTATTTATTCTTCAAATTTAAACAATTGTTCATATTTGTAATCAACGAACAMTCAWAAATATCATTTAAGATATAAAAAATACATATCTGTGGGTGAAATTATAGACATATAAGATTTATAAAATATCATAGATATCATATAAGATAACTGCCTCCGGCGCCCTCTACTGGGCAATGCGAGTCATCGTTCCGGACTGCTCACAGCTCGTCCAATCAGAGCGCAGGACTCGGACCCACGTGACCTGGCAGCCGAAGCCTGAACGASAACAACAAAGATGGCGGCGCCTCCGTGCGGCTTCATTCCGGAGAGGTTCTGGACGGAGGAGAAGGAGCGGGCGCTCATCGCGTTCTTCTCCAGTAAGTTCAACTTTTAACTCACGTTTTGTCATTTCACATCGGAACTGTTGCCGTTCCGGGTGTCGTTGACGGGTTAGCTGAAGCGGCAACATTTTTTTTTTTTTGTCGGGGCAACAGTTGCTGGATCAGACCAACGTCTTCGGCGACGATAAATAACAGCAATGGCGACGGGCAACCTGGATTCCCGTTAGTCGATTTGATTTGACCTTAAATGAAGTAAAAACACCCTCAAAACTTTTGTTTTTCCAATGTTTTCTAAACTTTTCTCCTGAGTGTGTGTCTGTAAGCTGATTCTACATTCAGGAGCTGAGAATAAGTTTAAAGAGGAAAGAAAAAATGCAAAAATAATATTAAGAAAGGTCCTGTTAATGCAAACAAACACGGTTTAAAGCTGTAAATAAGTCATAAAAATTAAGAATTTTTGAACTCAATGTAAATAAAATATAAAAAATTAAACCAGAAAAACAACAGCAGGGCAGAAAGACATCAGTGACGTCAGAGAAGCAACTGTTGCCAAAACAAAGTCAAACTATTTGAAGTTATAAACACAGAAAAAAACATTTTCAAGTAGAAAATGGTGCTATCCTTTAGCTTCTAGCTACAATTTTGCTAATCAACTAGCTTTTAGCTAATTTAATTTTAATCTAGCCCTTTTTTAGCTAGTCTTTTTCAGATTTTAGCTGACACTGTCACTCTTATCTAGCTGTTTTCATACATGTGAAGTTGTAATGTACACAGTTTATTTTATGACAAATAYTGTATTTTTGAGGGTAAATATCTGAGGGGGTTGATGTGTACAAGTTGGCTTTTTTTAGGTTTTTAGCTAACCTTTTGTGAATTCTAGCTACTAGCTACCATTTAAAGTTTTAATTTTTAGCTAGTCGTTTGCCAGGTTTTGTGGCATTTTACAGTTTAAAATATTTAGCTGGCTTTTTCCTACATTGGCTTCTTTAACCAGCCGGTCGCTACTTTTTGTTAACTTTTAGTTTCTTATAGCTTAGAGCTATTTGTAGCTTAGCTACTATTTGCATACATTTAGCTAGACATTTGTTGCCTAGTTTCTAAGAACCGTTTGGCATTTCATTTTTAGTTTTTTGCTACTTTTATGTAACATTTTGTAGCTTTTAGCTGGCATTTAGCTAACCCTCTACTACTTTTAGTTGACTTTTTGCTACTCTTCAGTTTATTTTATCCAGCTTTTGATACGTTTAGCAATTAGCTATACTTTTATTGTTTTTAGCATTTAAATACCATTATGCTATTTTTTTGCTACTTTTATGCAACGTTTGCAGCTTCTAGCTGATATTTAGCTGTTTTTGTTTTCTAACTAGCCCATTTAGTTGTTTTCACTAACTTTAGTTGCCTTTTTTGTAGCATCAAGCTTCCATTTTGATGTATTTAGCTAGCCTTTTGTTGCTTTTAGCTTCTAACTACTATGTAGCTACTTTTAGTTTTTACTTTTGGCTAGCTTTTTCCTGCTCTTTAACATTTTGTTTATTGTATTTGCTATATTTAGCTAGCYTTTTTTAATGTTTGTCTACTTTTTCAGATTTTTAGCAGGTATTTTTTAAATATAATTTTGGTTTTTAGCTAAAAATTTCTTGTTTTTTGMTATATTTTCATTGCCTTCAGCTTTAAGCTACCATTTAGCAAGGTTTAACTTTTATCCTTTATCTTGCGTTTTGCAATTTTTAGCTGGTGGTTTGGCTTTCTGCTAATTTTTTTGTTGCTTTAGCATTTTACATTAGCATTAGCATTTTACTACATTAACCAACTTTATCTTCTTTTAAATTTTAGCTKATATTTATCTTCTCGTTTCCGTTTCTTTAGCTGAGGTTCAGCTCTCAGGGTTCAGGTCAAATAAAGTGCTCTGAACTTCTCGGCTGTTTGTTTTTTCTGCACAGATTCTTGAGAATGACCCAAAGTTTAAAACGAGTTTGTTTTTTTCCAGAACACAGCTGTTTGTGGAACCAGAACTCGGAGGACTACAAGAACCGGCAGCTCCGGTGGAGGACCCTGGAGCGCCTGAGGGTCCTCCTGTCCTCCCAGCCTCCTCCGGCTCCTTTCACAGGTATCGTCGGGTCTGAGAGCACCTCAGACTGTTATTGTTTTTCTTGTATTTCCTTTTCAAAGCTGGTGTTTCGTTGTAGTGGAAGACGTGAAGAACAAGTTCAAGAACCTCCGCACCACCTTCCAGCGCCAGCACCGGATGGTCCGGTTGAGCCAGGAGGCCGGTTCTGACCACGTGTTCGAGCCGCAGTGGAAGTACTACCAGCAGCTGATGTTCCTGCGGGGCAGCTGGGACCCTGACAACGTTCCCGATGAGCCGCCTCCGTCCCCGCCGGAGGAGAGCCGACCTGCCGCCACCTCCCCAAGTCTGATCATCTCCTTCCTCCCCTCCTCGTCCTCCTCTGGCGTCCCGATGAGGAGCTACTGGACCGAAGAACGAGAGCAGACACTCATCTCTTTCTACAAAGGTAAATAAAAACAGAAACAAGTGGTGGGAACAGTTCCTCTCGTAGCAGAATTAGCTTATCTTTTAAAGATTAGCTTTTTTGGATACCGTTAGCTTCCACTAAATTAAGTTCCACTAATTATAAGTCCACTAAAAATTTCAAAAACCCGCTTTTTATGCCATTTATCCCAAAATAAATAAAAACTGTCTCAAACAAGCAGTGCTGGACGTGATTCTTGTTTAGCGTTAGCAGAGCTAAGATTCTTGTTTAGGGTTAGCAGAGCTAAGATTCTTGTTTAGGGTTAGCAGAGCTAAGATTCTTGTTTAGGGTTAGCAGAGCTAAGATTCTTGTTTAGCGTTAGC
>NW_013953886.1:38203-40571 GCF_001266775.1 Austrofundulus limnaeus
TTCTTGTTTAGGGTTAGCAGAGCTAAGATTCTTGTTTAGGGTTAGCAGAGCTAAGATTCTTGTTTAGGGTTAGCAGAGCTAAGATTCTTGTTTAGCGTTAGCAGCGCTAAGATTCTTGTTTAGCAGATAGTGAAGCTAACATTTGGGAAATAACCAATAATTTAGAGACGTTACTTAAAGTCTGAGGTGTTTTGAGGCTAACTGTTGTTTGTTTGTTTGTTTGTGTGTTTGTTTGTTTGTTTTGAAGAGCACAGCTGTTTGTGGAGCAAGAAGTCAGTGAACTACAACAACCGTCAGCTCAGACAGAAACTTCTGGACTCTCTGAGGAGCCAGCTGTCCGACCATTTGGTCTCTTTCTCAGGTAAAAACCTCCGCACTCTGATTCTGATCCGTTAGCTCTCAGAGTTCTGGTTCTGAACGACTCTCGGACTCCACCRCACCAAACTTTAGCTCATTATCTTGCTTCTTTCCAGTTGACGACATAAAGTGTAAGTTYAAGAACCTCCGGACTGTTTTCAACCGCGAGCTGAAGTCGGTCCAGGCCAACCGGACCTCAGACAAACCCTACGTGTCCAAGTGGAAACACTACCACCAGCTGCTCTTCCTCTGCGAGTCCACCGATGAAGACGACGGTCCTGAAGACCTGAAGGTGCTGCTGGTCCACGAAGACAGAGACCAGGAGCGAGGGAGTCCACCTCCCTCCACGGGGTCTCCTCAGATGGGCGGTGTTAGGCTCGTCAACCTGTCTGCGGTCTCCGGTCACGCCGAGGGTCAGACCAGCACCAGAGCCGTGTACCAGGTCCTCCTCCCCGCAGCTCCGGATCATCTGGAACCGAGGTCCTCCGTGCTCCCGGACTCTCCGTCCAGGTCTTCACCGGAGAGAAAACCTTGTTTGGTTCAGAGCGACAACAGACTGAGCTCCGAGCTGCGCTGCCTCTGGAGCGAGGCCAAAGTCCAGCAGCTCATCGCCTTTTATTCTGGTAGGTGGGACAGGAAGTGACCTAAACCAGACCAGGGACAGGAAGTGACCTAAACCAGACCAGGGACAGGAAGTGACCTAAACCAGACCAGGGACAGGAAGTGACCTAAACCAGACCAGGAACAGGAAGTGACCTAAACCAGACCAGACCAGGGACAGGAAGTGACCTAAACCAGACCAGGGACAGGAAGTGACCTAAACCAGACCAGACCAGGGACAGGAAGTGACCTAAACCAGACCAGACCACAGACAGGAAGTGACCTAAAGCAGACCAGGACCAGAATGAGACAAGACCAATAAAAGATCAAGACCAGACCAGCGAAGACATGATCTAGATATAACCAAAACCAGACCAGGACCAGACTTAGAGCAGACCAGGACCAGACCAAGTGCAGCCAAAGACTAGACGGAGAAGAAGACAGAGACAGGACCAGACCCAGGAAGTCTGGAGGGTCGGATRAAAATGAAACYGGTTCAGGTCTCTGTGAAATCATGACCCGTGGATCCGGTTCTCCGTGTCTCTGCAGAACACAGCTGTTTGTGGAACCACAGGCTGAAGAACTACAAGAACCGTCTGCTGAGACAGRGTCTGCTGGACACGCTGAGCGGCGTCCTGTCGGAGAACGAGCCGGTCCCGTTCTCAGGTACCTGGGTCTGGTTCAGTTCTGACCCGTCTCCTGCAGGTTCTGTCTTTATTCTTTTTATTTTTTGTCTTTATTCTTAGTGGAGGACATAAAGACTAAGTTCAAGAACCTGAGGACCATCTTCCAGCGGGAGCACAAGGTGGTGAGCTCCAACCGGACCTGTGGTTCTGAGGGCTTCTACCTGCCTAAATGGAAACATTACCAGGACCTGATGTTCCTCTGTGAGTGCTGTGAGGAAGACGAGGAGCAGGACGAAGACTTCCTCCCCCCGCGTTGCTCCGCCTCCAACCAAACCGCCGCCACACACAACCTCGATGCCCCGCCCTCGCCGACGCCCCCGGACTCCCAGCGCTCCTCCCCCTCTAKCTCCTCCCCCTCCACCTCCCACACAGATCTCAGAGCGCCGGGCTGTAAGCGGGCGAGCCGCCGCCGCCCACCGGCCCCCGGTGGCGAGCTGATGGAGCTGATGAGGAGCGTCTTCCAGAGCCGGAGCGACTTGCCGCACGCCGGCTTCCTGAAGTACGTGGAGGAGTGTCTGAACGAGGCTCCGCCCGACAAGGTGAGGAAGCTGAAGAGGAAGATCATCGAGACGATCCACAACGCCATGGACGACTTCTAGAGTTTGACCCTTTGATTTATGGAAACGTCTTCAGATCCAAGCCACACATGGAAGGATCAGGTTTCAGCTCCGCCTACAGACCTGACGTCCCGCAGGACTTTATTATTATTATTATTATTATTATTA
>NW_013953886.1:41880-43250 GCF_001266775.1 Austrofundulus limnaeus
ACCTTGGCGTAAAAAGTGGCGTATGCAAGTTTCTGGGCTCAAATTGTGCGTACGCCAGTTTTATAAATCCGACCCCTGGTCCTTACCTTTCTACACAGTTCTGCTCAGTTCTAGTTTCCCTCCTCTGGCATTTCTCCCGCAGACGACCTGGGCCAATCAGAGAACAGAAGGAGGAGTTTTGAACGACGTTGATTTTCTGCGCAGTGTCTAGTGGTTTAATGTCCGTGGAGGAAGTGAATGAAGCCAGTTTGTGTTGGTAAGGCTTCAAATTAAATTAAATTTCTCTCACAAAGACKTATTTACAGTCTCGTTTGGATCGGCACTTCTCTCAGTAGGGTCGTTTACAGCGCACACGATTTCTGGTTAGCTTCTTAGCTTAGCCTCCTTCACAGTGACCCGTTAGTGATTGAATAAATCAGATCCAATCGTTTTGAACTTCAACAGAGGCCACGCCTCCAGGAAGCAATCTCTTSTCAATAGCCGAGAGTCCAGACCCTCTGTACGAAGCAAAACGAAGAACAGGGGGCTGGTTTTCACCAGGCTAATATAGCAGTGAAATATACCATAAACTCTACAACAATAGAACTGAATAAAAAGATCAAATTCAACTTTATCCTCTGAAATATCTCATGAAACACTGGATGTTCAGGATTAAAATCCTGAAGGTAGTCATTGAAAGCTCCTCAGTGACTGATTAGTTGTTTTTAGTCGACAAAATTAAAACAGGATTTTTTTAAATCTAAAAATGAAGATGTTTTTATTTTCTCACGCTGCTGTGAAACGTCTGGTTTTCTGTTAAAACTCTGACTCCCATTGACTCCCATTGACTCCCATTGACTCCCATTGACTCCCACTAATCTGAGCTCAAAACTGGAAACTATATAAGTTATAACACAAAAAATAAACGTAAAACAAAAATAAACGCATAAAAATAAATATAAAGCAACAGAGAAAAACAAATTGCAAAAATAAACAAAACATAGAAAAAAAAACAAATCTTAACAGAAAAATAACTGACGAAAAAAAACATTGGTCGTATTTGCCGAACAGTTTCTGAGACTTTCACAACGATTTACAAGATTTTAAAACCAAAACAAAAGAAGAAACAGCTGATCTGTCAGATTTGTTTTAAATTTAGATTAGTCCCTGTTCTGTCACTCTTGGATTATAATCCTGAGTCTGTCAGTCATAGATTATAATCCTGGGTCTGTCAGTCATAGATTATAATCCTGAGTCTGTCAGTCATAGATTATAATCCTGAGTCTGTCAGTTTTAGATTATAATCCTGAGTCTGTCAGTTTTAGATTATAATCCTGAGTCTGTCAGTTTTAGATTATAATCCTGAGTCTGTCAGTTTTAGATTATAATCC
>NW_013953886.1:43401-45321 GCF_001266775.1 Austrofundulus limnaeus
GAGTCTGTCAGTCATAGATTATAATCCTGAGTCTGTCAGTTTTAGATTATAATCCTGAGTCTGTCAGTTTTAGATTATAATCCTGAGTCTGTCAGTTTTAGATTATAATCCTGAGTCTGTCAGTCATAGATTATAATCCTGAGTCAGTCAGTCATAGATTATAATCCCGGGTCTGTCAGTTTTAGATTATAATCCCAGGTGTTTCAGTCTTAGTTTATATAAATCCTGAAACTGTCAATCTTGGATTATAATCCTGAAACTGTCAATCTTGGATTATAATCCTGAAACTGTCAATCTTGGATTATAATCCTGAAACTGTCAATTTCAGATTATAATCCTGGATCAGTCAGTTTTAGATTGAAAATGTTTATTTACAGATTTTCAGAGCAGTATTTCTTGAACCTGCTCTGAATGTTTGTTTTAATTAAATATTTATGCAGTGATGTTAAAATGCACTTTATTACAGTATTTTATTATTTTCAGATTAGACTCTGTGCCTTTTCTGTGTCACATTAACTGAAATTATTGTACAAACATTGTTAAATGTATAAATATTAGTTTTATTATTTCTGTGTTCTGTGATATTTTCTGTCCTCGTGTTTATTTGCCTTTTTTTTATTTAAAAATGTATTTTAAAGGTAATTTTTCTGCACAAACCAGGTAAAGTTTGACAGTAATGATGTTTTTGTCCACTAGATGGTAATCTGCTCAAATCTGTAAACTCTGCTGCTGCAACCTGTCATGGGTTTGTTTTCATTAGTTTTACTTTTTAAGCAGTAGTTTGAATCTGAGCACCATCATCAGACTGAGTCTGAAGCGTCGCAGAAATTATAATCCTGGATTATAATCCTGGACTACTTCCATTTTCTTTACCTGCTTCTAAGAAATTTGTTGTTTCATGTGCTTTAAAGTGACTGAAGATTAAAAACATTACTGTGAAAATACAGATTGATTCTGAGAGCTGAACGACAGCCGAAGACTGCTGAGCTGAAGAAGCTGAAACTGAGTTAGTCAAGCTGAAAGATGCACCACACTAGCTAGAAGCTAAAAAGAGCTAGCCACATAAAATGAGGAAAAATGGCAGCAAAATTATAGCTTCAAGAAATAAAGCACAAGCTACAAAGAGCAAAAAGGTTGTTAGAAGCTAACAGTAGCATAGGTTTAGCTGGCTAAATAAAGTAGTAAATGTTTGATTAAAGTGTCAAAAGCTAGCTACAAAAAGCAAAAGGTTAGCTTGGAGCTAAATATATCAAGGCGCTAGCCAAAAGCTTAAAATAACAGACGACTAAAAATAAAAGTCAAAAGGCTAAGAAAAAGTAGCAAAAAGCTAATAAAGAGTTGCGGGAGGCTGATAAAAGGTGGCAAAAACTGAAAAAAGCTAATAGAGTAGCACAAGTTTAATAAAAAGTAGCAATGGGCTAATGACAAGTAGCATAAAGCTAATAAAATTAGCAAAAGGATTTAATAAGTTAGCAGGAAACTAATAAAAAGTTGCAAATGGCTAATAAAAAGTGTTATTATGCAAAATTCACTTTTTAAATTTTTTTTACTCATTTTTGGGTATGTACTTCTTTAAAAAACAGTCCTAGGACCAAAAAAGTGCACCCAGGGGCATCCTAAATAAGAAAATAGCAAACAGCTGTAATAAAAGGTAGCAAGATGCTGTTTGAAAAAGGGCTAATAAAAATTAGCAAGATGCTAATAAAAATTAGCAAGACGCTAATAAAAGTAGTAAAAAGCTCTAAATAGCCCTCTCTCTGCTAAAGTTAAGTGTTTTTCAGTTTCTAACAGTTTAGTTGACTGCAGCTGACAGTTTATTGTGAATCGATTTGATCCAGAATCAGGTTTAATTCGGTTCCCGGCGGTAATCCGGTTCAGGGGTCTCATTTATAAAGGATTGCGTGGAAACCATACTAAAAG
>NW_013953886.1:45728-48998 GCF_001266775.1 Austrofundulus limnaeus
CTGCTCCTCTCCTCCTCCTCCTCTCCTCTCCTTTCTCTCTGCTCGGTGAGTCGCAGTAAATCCTTTTGTGATGCTAAACTGGTTTTGGGGCAGAGAGACTCGGGACTGTTGGAGGGAAGCTTTGGGATTCCAGTTCGCTTCGTCTCCTCACTTTGGGTCCAGCAAACTTTCCAGCTCCTGGTCCGGGACCACACCGGTTTCAGGTCCTGGTCCGGGACTCTGGCGGCTGTTTTTTTTTTTTTTTTTAAGGCTCAAACTCCGGAGGATCCAGGAATGCACTTTGCAGGAGCCTCTGGTCCGACTCGTTTCCTGAACTCCTCCTGCTTTTTTAAAAAATTATAAATTAATAATTTAATGGTTTCTTCTCGTGAGGAGCTGTAAATGAGAGGAGGAAATGAGCTCGTGGAGGGTTTAGTGTCRGACTTGGTTCGGGGCTGAGGAGCCCGGTGTGGCCGGGCATGGAGAGCCGAGGCCGGGCAGGGCTCCAGCCGGCGGCCGGAGGAGGAGAGGGAGGAGGCGGCTGGGTGCTGGTGGAGGCCCGGCTGCAGGGAGGAGCGCCCTGGGGGTTCACCCTGCAGGGGGGCCTGGAGCACGGAGAGCCCCTCATCATCTCCAAGGTGAGTGACTGAAACCAGACAGACCGTTCTCAAGAGTTTTATCATTATTTACAAAAAAAAAAGTTTTATCTGGATCCTGAACTGGATTAAATGTTTCAGTCTGAACTTTAGACTCTGAATTTGACTGTAGAAGGTTTTTCTGATGTATTGTGAAATGCAGGTACTTGTTAATGTAACAAAGCACTTTTCTCTGCAAACTTTAGTTCAAATGTGAGAGTAAAGTTTATCAGTTCATCACAATTGTTGAAATACTTCCTCCTGATGAGCTCTAATTATAGCTGCTGTTCATCTGTTTTCTGTCACTTCGGCTGTTTCCAAAGGGAAACAAACACAGRTGGTAATTTGGTAACAAACTGTTTTATTTACCAACACATCAGCCATCAGTAGGAGGTGCTTCCCATTATGGGCTCCCACCCAGGACTGGCTCCAGGGTGGTGCCCCAGTTTCACAGACCTTCAGGATCATTAGGGGGGTACTCACACCCCTTCCTGTTAGCTGGTGATTCTTTAGATCCTCCTCTGCATCAAAGAGTCCGTTAAGGTGGTTAATCTGATTAAGACCATCCATCCAACCAACCAACCAACCATTCATCTAACCAACCTACCAACCAACCAAACAGCAAATTAACTATCCAACCAACTAATCAACCAATCATCCATCTAACCAACCAACCAACTAATCAACCAAACATCCAGCCAGCCAACCAACCAGCAAATTAACCAACCANCAACCAACTAATCAACCAAACATCCAGCCAGCCAACCAACCAGCAAATTAACCAACCAACTAATCAACCAATCATCCATCTAACCAACCAACCAAATATCCATCCATCCATCCAACCAACCAATCATCCATCCAACCAACCAACCATCTAACCAACCAACCAACCAACCAACCAACCAACCAACCAACCAACCAACCAACCAACAAAACATCCAAATATCCATCCAACCAGCCAACCAACCAACCAACTAATCAACCAATCATCCAACCAACCAACCAGCAAATTAACCAACCAACTAATCAACCAATCATCCATCTAACCAACCAACCAATCATCCATCCATCCAACCAACCAACCATCTAACCAACCAACCAACCAATCAACCAACCAACCAAATATCCATCCATCCAACCAACCATCTAACCAACCAACCAACAAAACATCCAAATATCCATCCAACCAGCCAACCAACCAACCAACTAACTAATCAACCAATCATCCAACCAACCAAACAACCAACCAGCAAATTAACCAACCAACTAATCAACCAATCATCCATCTAACCAACCAACCAACCAATCATCCATCCAACCAACCAACCATCTAACCAACCAACCAAATATCCATCTAACCAACCAACCAAATATCCATCCATCCATCCAACCAACCAACCTTCCAACCAACCATCAAACCAACTAATCAACCAACCAAACAACCAACCAACCAACACTTTGGAGGTTTTTTTTTGGCATGTACCACTGGGAAGAGACCCAGAACCTACCAGAAGGACCCTACATACTCTCTGGCCTGGGAACACCTCAGTATTTCCCAGGAGGAACTAGAGTGAGGTCACCGTGGAGCCAAAGATTTCTTAGTTTCCTACATGCACCTGTTTTATTTTACGACCAGACTACGGGGAACCGTGTAAGTGTTAAGCCAGACACCCTTCCTGATGCAAACTGGGCTCAAACCTGCAGGCCTCAAGATTACCAGACCTCAGCCACATCTTACAAGAAAACAAATATATCCAGGAAAACTGTTAAATTTGAAGTTGTGGGTATAAGAGTAAGGTCATTTAAGATAGTCTATCCCCTCTGACTGTAAAAACAAACTGGCCTCATTTTTATTTAAATGCAAATCACCATCTGGTGTGAATTTGTGGAGGTTATTCTGGGACGGAAGCCAAACTGTTGTAAAATAAGACAAGAATGTGAATAATGTGCTTTTCAACACAATCCTGCTTTTATTTTCTGCTGCACTTTGATCGGCACAGTTTGCCGTGTTTTGACCAAACACTGGTCTAACCCTTTGCTTCCTTTACTTCTTTTTCACCGCTGGAGTGTATTTTTCTTCCCGTGTTCCCCCGCAGCCGGCTGGAGGAGCAAAGAAAGAGGTTTTAGTTTGGCCTGGATGTAAATCTTGCTGTAGTAAAAAGTAACAAAGAGCTATGAAAACACTGTTTGTTGCCAACTCTTCCTCAGTGGATTAGTGCCACCTTTGTTGCAGCAACAGTTGGGAGTTTTGAGTGAAAATTAACTTGTTCACAACAAGTCTTTCAGGTCATTGTTGTTGAGACCCAGCGTGACCTCTGCTGCTTGTTAGTGTTCGCTGTAGAACTTTATTAATCATTCTTTGACCGTGTTGGAGGTCACAGAGGAGGTCTGAGTTAATCCCAGGGTTTGAGTTCAGGGCACGAGATTTTAATAAGGATAAAATATCCATCTGTTCACCATCCATCCATCCATCCATCCATCCACCATCCAACCATTCATCTGTTCATCCATCCATCTAACCCAACTTAGCAAACAACCATACATCCAACCATCAAACAAACCAACCATCCAACCATCAAACAAACCAACCATCCAACCATCAAACAAACCAACCATCAAACCAACCAACCATCAAACAAGCCAACCATCCAAC
>NW_013953886.1:49578-52685 GCF_001266775.1 Austrofundulus limnaeus
CCAACCATCAAACAAACCAACCATCCAACCATCAAACAAACCAACCATCAAACAAAACAACAATCAACCATCAAACAAAACAACAATCAACCATCAAACAAAACAACAATTAACCATCAAACAAAACAACCATCAACCATCAAACAAAACAACAATCAACCATCAAACAAACCAACCATCCAACAAACCAACCATCAACCATCAAACAAAACAACAATCAACCATCAAACAAATAACAATCAACCATCAAACAAATAACAATCAACCATCAAACAAATAACAATCAACCATCAAACAAAACAACCATCCAACAAACCATCAAATAAACCAACAATCAAACAAACAAACCATCAAACAAACCAACCATCCAACCATCAAACAACCTAACCATGAAACAAAACAACCAACCAAGCAACCAGGAAATCAACCAGCCAGCCAGCCTGCCTGCCTGCGTTAGCTAACAGTCTAGTTTCTTCAACCTCTCTCCAGCTGTGGATGTTTATATTAAGTTTTCAGCTGGTTCTATTTCTGACATAAGTCTGATGATGTTTTGCTGAAGCAGATAGAAATGAAGCAATATTAGCTTATATCAGCCTAGCATATTAGCATTTTGGCTGGTTGTAGTCCTCAGTAGCTCTGAAATTGACCTTAAATCCCTCATAGACTGTAAACATGGAAACCACCTCTGGTTAACATGAAGAAACATTTATATTTTCTTATCTTGGTCATGTTGTCCGACACGTGTAACACTGACGGGGTCTACCTGACATGTAATATTTATATTTATTTACTGTAAAACTAAAACAGAAACAAGTGTTTTCTCCTCCAGCCTGTAYTGATTAGAGGAGGTTTGTTGTTTCAGTCACGGTAAGAACAGACTGAACCTCCATGTTTATGTGTTTCCATCCGCAGGAGAATAAACTTCAGCAGGAATACCAAACTTACTGAGACACTCAGAGTCCGACCTCTTGCTGAGTGTTTTACTTACCTTATTTGGTTATATTTGTTCTGGTGGAAGTCAAACTGTTGGATGACGATCCTTCAGAGCTCAGAAATGGTTGATTTTATTTTCCTTCTTTGTACTCGTCTCACATGTAAAGTTTATTATAATGAAACAATTGTTGTGTCGATGCGTTTGGGTTGGCCTCAGCTACGTTCGGGTTCTTTTCATTTTTTTATATCTTTGAGAAGAAACACATGTTGTAATTCAGAGGAGGATCAGACACTCCCTTCCAGAAATTCTTGGCTGTTGTTTTAATTTTCAAAGAGTCCCAGATGGGTTTAGTTTATTGTTTCAGGACAGACACCTGCATCAGCCACAGGAAAACTAAAGCCCAGTCCTCGTTTTTATCCCTTTCATTATTAATTCTGATCTTCAGCTTTAAATGACACACGTGTGTCAGGTTCTGGAAGCAGAAAGTTTTCATGTTTATCTGGAGCAGAGCTGTGAACATCCAGAGGAAACATCTGATCTGATGAGGTGACGTTTCAAGGACTGTGACAGAGTTTATCTCCCTCTGAACAAAACAACCTTGATGTGGAACAAAAAGTGACGATAAACAACCAGAGGCTGCCGCCGACGGGGCGTGGCTGTCAGCGCCGATACACCGGCCGGTCACACTGATACGACCAGCTCAGGGAGACGAGACTCGATTTAAATGATTGGTTTTACTGAAAAACATTTGATTAAAGATGGAAGCAACCAGATCCAACCATCATCCATCCATCCATCCATCCATCATCCAACTATCCATCCATCCATCATCCAACTATCCATTCATCCATCCATCATCCAACTATCCATTCATCCATCCATCATCCAACTATCCATCCATCCATCCAACCATCCAACCATCAAAATATCATCCATCCATCCATCCATCCATCCATCCATCCATCCATCATCCAACCATCTATCCATCCATCCAACCATCAAAACAGCATCCATCCATCCATCATCCAACCATCAAT
The DNA here is from genome assembly GCF_001266775.1 of Austrofundulus limnaeus. Classification (NCBI taxonomy): domain Eukaryota; kingdom Metazoa; phylum Chordata; class Actinopteri; order Cyprinodontiformes; family Rivulidae; genus Austrofundulus; species Austrofundulus limnaeus. Next base: position 51,550 of record NW_013953886.1, read on the forward strand.
ACATCATCCATCCATCCATCCAGCCATCATCCAACCATCAAAATATCATCCATCCATCCATCCATCCATTATCCAACCATCCAACCATCCATCTGACCATCTGGTTGTTTGTTTGGCTGGTTGTTTCCTACACTGCCGTGGGAGGACTCCAAGGTGTTCCTGGACCAGCTGACACACATATAGTTCCTTCAGGGTGTCCTAGGTCTTCATTTGTGTGTCCCCTCAGTAGAACATGTCCAGAAGACCTCTCTAAAGAGGAGTCCAGGGCTCATCCTGACCAGATGAACCTCTTCATCTTGTTCCTCTGGATGTGGAGGAGCAGCCGGTCTATTCTGTGTCTCTTCTGGAGGACTGAAGTTCCCAGCTGATCTCAGAGGGAGACTCATTTAGACCACCTGTATCTGTGATTTGACTTTTGGTCAATAATCTGACCAAGTGAGGGTAGGAACATAAACCAACGGGTGAATGGAGAGCTTCTCCTTGCAGCGCCGCTCCTTCTTCACCACATCGGACCTTCTCCGAGTCCACAGCACTAAAGCTACACAGCATTCAGACTGCATCTTCACTTTTTGTGTCTGACATCCCTGACATGTGTTTTGTGTTGGCAGGTGGAGGAGAGCGGGAAGGCGGACAGTCTGGAGCGACCCCTGCAGGTGGGCGACGAGATAATCATCATCAACGACGTGGAGCTGAGTGGATTCAGACAGGAGGCCATTGCACTGATCAAAGGATCCTACAAGACCCTGAAGCTCACTGTCCGCAGGTACACACAGTCCTCCACCGCCTGAAACTCTGAATCTGACCCAATCAGAGGCAGTGGTCAAGGTGAGCACCAGTCTGCTCTGGACCCTGCTACCAACCTGAACCCCAAACCTGATAATCCAACATGGAGGTCGCTCCATTGACCAGAACCAAACCAACAAGACGTCAACAAATCTGCCCTTAAATTATGAAAGCACCCATCACTGGACCCAATATCAGATTTTTTATACCTTTTTGTCATTTTATTTTTTGCTTTTCAAAGCAGTTGATTTACAAACACGAAGAAAAACTAAAGAAATGCCATAAGAAAGCTAGCTGTATTAACACTTGTAGTAACATCTATAGTAACAGTTGTAGTAACAGTTGTAGTAACA
>NW_013953886.1:54005-57773 GCF_001266775.1 Austrofundulus limnaeus
CTGTAGTAACATCTGTAGTAACATCTGTAGTAACATCTGTAGTAACATCTGTAGTAACATCTGTAGTAACATCTGTAGTAACACTTGTAGTAACATCTGTAGTAACATCTGTAGTAACATCTGTAGTAACATTTAGTCATTGGTAGCTTGAATTGGTTTTTCAGATTATTTGGTGTTCAGACACAGCTGTGTTGATTAAACAGCCGTTTAACCAACATCTTCTTCTTCAGACGTGTTCCTCTTGTTGTGTTTTTAACTCCTTTCAGTCTAATCTGTAACCGGTCCGGACTCTGAAGATCATTCAGGTTCAAGGTCCAAATCTGAGCTCTTTGTCTGAAATAAACACATTTTTTATAACTTTTATCTCCGTCTCTACATCACAATAAACAGATTACTTCCTGCCGTCACCACTGTACGTGTCGAACATTGAACCAAACATTTTCTTCACATTATTTATAAATCTAAATATAAATGACTTTAATTCTTTGGGTTAAATATAAATTAAAGTACAAACGTAGATTTAGCACTAATCTCATGTTTAAACTTCCTGAACTTTAGCACTGTTTTTATTTCATCAGTGTTGCACAAAAAAAGATCTGAAGACAGCAGAATTTACTATGAAAATGTTAAAATAAATTTTTTATTAGGCCATGGTTACAGATGAAGGAAGTTGTGTTTATAACTTGGACTTGGCGACTTCCAGACAAACTCATTAATCATTAATCCAAACTTCACCAGATTATTTTGGGATTTTTCTTGTAGAAATTCTCCAGATTCTTCTGTTTTTACCAAGAAAACCTGAAAAACGAGTCAGCTGGACCTCAGACTTAGTAAAGTTTGTTTGAATCAGTTGGTTTCCTGGCCTGAACTTGACTTTTATCACAGTCCACCAGTTCCTTTTTTGAGCTTGGTTTAATCCAATCAGAAACCAGTTCTGATGTTTGGGATTGTGGTCTTTTTGGACCCAACTGTGTCCCAAGATCCAGCCATGGAGGTTAGTTCAGCCACTTTAGCACCACAGCATGACACTACCAGCACCATGCCTGACATCTGGTTCCTTGTTCTGTTTTTAAAGCCTCACCTGGACTCTTTTTGTCTTTTGTTTTGTGGCCCAGATCTATCTGTGTCACCACTGGCCCAGTTGTGGTTTCGTATAAATGGCATAGATCTGTCTGTGCCACAACTGGCCAAGTTGTGGTTTATATATGTGGCATTGATCTATCTGTGCCACTAATGGCCCAGTTGTGGTTTTGTACTGTATATGTGGCCCAAATCTATCTGTGCCACTACTGGCCCAGTTGTGGTTTTGAACTGTATATGTATGTGGCACAGATTTATTGGTGTACCACTGACCCATTTGTGGTTTTGTATATGTGGCATAGATCTATCTGTGCCACTACTGGCCCAGTTGTGGTTTTGTATACGTGGCATAGATCTTTCTGTGCCACCACTGGCCCATTTGTGGTTTGGTATGTGTGGCTCAGATCTGGGTCTATATGGGTGATATCAGGCAAACATCTGGTGCTATTGCTAAAATCTGTTTTTGGCCATGCATGAACCACCTCTGGCCAACTGCATTTGGGCCACCAAAGGCCTGTCATTGTTTTCGATTTGTGAGTCAAGTGTGAACTGAAGTGGGCCAGATCTGGACCAAACCAATTTCTCTATGTGGGCGATATCAATCAAACATCTGGTGCCATTACTAAAAACTGTGCTTGGCCAGCACCGGGCCACCTATGAATCTGCAGCTGGCCCATGCATAACCCACATCTGGCCAACTTCATCTGGGCCAGGAACGGGCCCTCGTTCTTTGTGGCGTCTGGGCCGAGTGTTTAGATATCAGCTAATGAAGTTGTCTGTGGTGAATTCAGGACTGAGTGGAGACGGTTGAAGGTGTCCAGTGGTTCCGTCCTCAGGTTGGTCTGGTTTCAGGTTCTGAGCCCGGCTCCTGGTGCCGCTCAGCTTTTCCTGAGAGCCACGTGAGGCGAAGCAGGACTTTAGACTTTAGAACGCACACTCAGGTGAAGAAACACGCCCGGYGCTGCAGGAGGGCGTGGCGACCGAGCTGCAGCCGAGGTCTGGTCCRATCTGCTTCCTGTAGAGGGTCTGATGGGGAACCGGGAGAACCGGACTGGACTCAGGTTTGGGTTTTTCTCACTGGTAGACCCACATTAAGGTGGCGTGTGTAATCTGATCTGTTTAATCTGCATGCAGTCCGGTTAAATCCATGAAAGTGGTGATTACTGGACCAGAACCAACTTCAGCCACGTGTGGTTCAGCGAGGTGGACCTCTGCAGCACCTCCAGCTTCAATGATGTGTTCAAACGTCCCCGTCARGAAAAGACTTGTTTACAGCGCTTTCCTTTGGTTCTCAATAAAAATATAAACACACACATATATTTATATATATAGGTTATTATCAGAACCTGGACGTAGTTCTGGTTCTGCAGCTCTAATCTGACGTTTGAGGAAGTCCGCTGGAGTAATTTCCTGTCTCCTGTTTGTGACGTGGAAGAAACTGATAGTGTTTATTTTTAACATTTTAAAACCTTCTATGAAGCAACCCAAAGCAGAAACAATGGGACCGTTTGCACTTAACTCCTGGCTAGTCTTTAGCTACTTTTAACTCCTGGCTAGTCTTTGGCTACTTTTAACTCCTGGCTAGTCTTTAGCTACTTTTAACTCCTGGCTAGTCTTATCTACTTTTAACTCCTGGCTAGTCTTTAGCTACTTTTAACTCCTGGCTAGTCTTTAGCTACTTTTAACTCTTGGCTAGTCTTTAGCTACTTTTAACTCCTGGCTAGTCTTTGGCTACTTTTAACTCCTGGCTAGTCTTTAGCTACTTTTAACTCCTTGCAAGTCTTTTCTTACTTTTAACTCCTGGCTAGTCTTTAGCAACTTTTAACTCCTGGCTAGTCTTTCGCTACTTTTAACTCTTGGCTAGTCTTTGGCTACTTTTAACTCCTGGCTAGTCTTTAGCTACTTTTAACTCCTTGCAAGTCTTTTCTTACTTTTAACTCCTGGCAAGTCTTTTGTTAATTTTAACTCCTGGCAAGTCTTTTGTTACTTTTAACTCTTCGCAAGTCTTTTGCTACTTTTAACTCCTGGCTAGTCTTTTGCTAATTTTAACTCCTGGCAAGTCTTTTGCTACTTTTAACTCCTGGCAAGTCTTTTGCTACTTTTAACTCTTGGCAAGTCTTTTGCTACTTTTAACTCTTGGCAAGTATTTTGCTACTTTTAACTCCTGGCTAGTCGTTGGCTGTGTCCAAAACGGCAGGCTGGGTCCTCCGAAGGCCGAACTTGTCGGCCGCATATGTCACAGCCCCGCGACGAAGGCCGTCCAAAACCGAAGACTCCTCCGATGCGGCCGACAAATACGTCCTTTCTTTTCCCCGATTTGAAGGACAGGTCTGATGGATCCTTCCCAGCCCAGCATATCCCATAATGCATTGCGGCCCGACCGGAGATTTTTTTGAGCTAGTAATGGCGGACGAAGCGAGAGAAAAGAATACGTTTTAAATAAAAAATATGGTGATATGAAAATTTAAAAAAAAATTAGCAGTTGTAATTCTAATACTTTTTTCATTTGTATAGACATGTTTTTAAATATTATTTTTGTCATTAAAAAACGCGAAATAAACATGCACCTACAGCGGGTCAATTAGTTCTTCAAATGATACTTTTGAGTTAATTTTATTGTTTTGTGATATTAATAATGCTAACGTATTGATATTTTTCTAATTTTGATTTAAATTTGCTTGTTTAGCA
>NW_013953886.1:58773-60029 GCF_001266775.1 Austrofundulus limnaeus
TGTGTGTGTGTGTGTGTGTGTGTGTGTGTGTGTGTGTGTGTGTGTGTGTGTCTGTGTGTGATTCTACCAGGTGTTCGCAGGTTTTCTGTTGTTTTTGTGTGTCAGTGTTTGTTCGTATTCCATTTGTGTTAAAAACACAAAAGCTGCGTGATGTCGACAACAAACACGCCTTGTAGACGCTACTTGGCTCACCTCACCTGTTCCTCCATCCTTCTGGCTCTCTTTCCTCCATACCTGTCCTCGCTCGCTCTGATTGGTCAAACAGAAAGGAGCTCTGATTGGTTAGAAAACAAAAGAAGTCAAACACGCAGACAGAGGAAGAGATGCCAGAAGTCAGATTAAAACAAGTTGAACACAAAGCAGAAGCTACCTGTCAGAGCTGGGAGTTTACAGAAGATCGGTGCTGCTGTGACTTTGTAAGTTTTATGCTTTTAAATATATTTTATATAAAAATTCTCCATCTAGAAATACATTGAAATTTCTTCACTTTATTCAAAAACATTGTTTCACTTAAAATCTGCTTCAGCAAACTGACTTTTGTTCTATTTTTCTTTGTCTACCTTTAGTTTTAGCTACTATTCTGCTACATTCAGTATTTTATAGTTTTGCTATTTTTAGCTCGTCTTTTAACTCATAGCTAGCTTATAGTTTTAATAAGCCTTTTACTTCTTTTAACTCTTGGCTAGTCTTTTGTCTTTTGCTGCTCTTGGCTTCCAACTTGCCTTTTAGTTCTTTTAACTTTTGGMCATTCTTTTGCTACACTTAGCACCAAGCACCTACTTTTAGCTCCTAGCTAGCCTCTTAGCTAGCCCTGTACAACTTTTAGCTCCTAGTTAGCTTTTATTACTTTTAGCTCATAGTTAGACTTTAACTCTTTTTAACTTTTAGCTAGCCTTTTACCACTTTTAACTCTTAGCTAGCCTGGCTTTAACTACCTTTAGCTCCTAGATAGCCTTTAACTACTACCACTAGTTTGTAGCTTTTTACTTTTCACTACTTTTAGTTTTGTATTTTGCTTCTTTTAACTCTTAGCTAGCTGTTTTGTGCACATTTGTTTGCTCCTTGAGCTTTGCTGACAGCTAAACAGCGTCTCTTTGTCTAGTTTTTTTTCCTCATTGCTTCCTTTTCACAACATATTTTCTCTTGTTTCGTCTCTTGAATCAGTTTGCGACAAACCATCATATTTAGCTCTGACAGCTGCTGTGATCTGACACACACCTGATAGGTGTGCCAGCTGATGAGTAATTATATTATTT
>NW_013953886.1:60972-64146 GCF_001266775.1 Austrofundulus limnaeus
CTATTGTTTAACTTTTAGTTAGCCTTTAACTATTGTTTAACTTTTAGTTAGCCTTTAACCATTGTTTAACTTTTAGTTAGCCTTTAACTATTGTTTAACTTTTAGTTAGCCTTTAACTATTTTTAACTCTTAGTTAACATTTAACTATTGTTTAACTCTTAGTTAGCCTTTAACTATTGTTTAACTTTTAGTTAGCCTTTAACTATTTTTTAACTCTTAGTTAGTATTTAATTATTGTTTAACGTTTAGTTAGCCTTTAACTATTTTTAACTTTTAGCTAGCCTTCAACTATTTAAACTCTTAGTTAACATTTAACTATTGTTTAACTCTTAGTTAGCCTTTAACTATTGTTTAACTTTTAGCTAGCCTTCAACTATTTTAACTCTTAGTTAGCATTTAACTATTGTTTAACTCTTAGTTAGCCTTTAACTATTGTTTAACGTTTAGTTAGCCTTTAACTCTTAGTTACCCGTTAACTATTGTTTAACTCTTAGTAAGCCTTCAACTATTTTAACTTTTAGTTAGCCTTTAACTATTTTTAACTTTTAGCTAGACTTTAATTATTTTTAACTCTTAGTTAGCCTTTAACTATTTTTAACTCTTAGTTAGGCTTTAACTAATGTTCAGTGTTTAGTTAGCCTTTAACTCTTAGTTAGCCTTTAACTATTGTTTAAATTTTAGCTAGCCTTCAACTATTTTAACTCTTAGTTAGCCTTTAACTATTTTAACTCTTAGTTAGCCTTTAACTATTTTAACTCTTAGTTAGCCTTTAACTATTTTAACTCTTAGTTAGCCTTTAACTATTTTTAACTCTTAGTTAGCCTTTAAATATTTTAACTCTTAGTTAGCCTTTAACTAATGTTTAACGTTTAGTTAGCCTTTAACTATTGTTTAACTTTTAGCTAGCCTTTAACTATTTTTAACTCTTAGTTAGCCTTTAACTATTTTTAACTCTTAGTTAGCCTTTAACTATTGTTTAACTCTTAGTTAGACTTTAACTATTTTTAACTCTTAGTTAGCCTTTAACTATTTTAAACATTTTTTACACCTTTTAACCTTTAGTCAGTTGCACTGAGTCAGTTTGTGACAAACCATCACATTTAGCTCTGACAGCTGCTGTGATCTGACACACACCTGATAGGTGTGCCAGCTGATGAGTAATTATATTATTTAATTAATGCTGATGGTTCTGTGAATCTGACCCAGATTCACTGAGATAACGATGAATTAAAAATGGGACCAAGAGCCACGATATTTAATGATCTACAAACAGAAGCTTAAAGCTACGCTACACGGCTAACTCTTTCCAGACCGTTGTTTATACTGATAAGTGACGCTAGCAGCCATTAGCGCTAGCGGTGGTCTCTGTTGCGACTTTTATTATCATAATGGAGAGAAAAAAAAACGTATGACTTAAAATGTAGTGATACAAACAAAAAGAAAAGAAAGAAAAGAGCCAAATTTATAGATTTAGAGTCTTTTTGCTTCTCCGCCGTTTTCGATGATCCTCGGCTCGTGTGTCGCTGAGCTCGTTACCTGCTAGCTCACGTCTCGCAGCTGTTTTAACTCGTGTCTTCTGATCCTCACGCAGCAGCCGGCTGCACCTCGCTGGTGTCGTGTTACACACTGAGAATTTTATTTTCTCTTCAAACACAAAGGAGAAATGTGAAACTCCGGACACAAGGCACCTGCTGCCGCTTTGTGTTGGTTTGCATTTGTTTGTCGGCGCAGAAAMCTTAATCCAACATTTGGTTGCATTCCTGTGACAGAAATAAAGTTGTTTTGTCCACGTAGAACACCTGAACGCCTCACGCTGCCGTTCGTTTGTTCGTTTAAAGGTAAAGTTGTGTTAAAGCGACCGTTTTAATAATCTGGATTGTTAAAATGTGACTGCAGTGAGCACAAACCATCAGCCTGCACCGCCGTGCTGACAGCGGTTCATTCTGGACTTCTCTGTGTTGCACGGTCTGACCTTCAGGGTGAATTTAATACTTCTGTTGCTCCAGAGCAGCAAAGACTACTCGTTTTCTAGAGGTGGTCCCCCTGATGAGATCTATCCACCTGTCGGTGTCTCTGGACGACGTTTGTTCATCATAAATTCAGCATCCAGATATAAAATCTGTAATTTTTTGTTCCGGTTCTGTTCGTGGAGCCAGTGTTCTCCATCTCAGTCAGGATTTCGTCGAGCAGGTTCGGCCACTTCTTTCCTTTGTTCTCGGGACTCTGTGGTTTGCTTTGAGCTTTGTTTGGTTTTAATTGTGTGACTCAGACTGAACAGAACTCCAGTCCTTTACTCCATCGAAGCTTTGATGTGCCGCTGAACACAAATGATTTTCACTTCCATCTTTTGGGTTAGAAAGAGTTAAAAGGATGGAGGAATCTGGCTGCTTGGAAGAGACTCAAACTAAAGTTTTACATGTGGAAAACTTAATGAACTTTGTCTTTTTCCTTCCCGTCCACTCCTTCTTGTCTTTGTCGTCTTCCATTCATCTCCAGCGTCTCTCTGTCTCTCTGCTCTTTTGTTGCCGGTTGACGTAATCGAGCTGAACGGATGTTTGAGTTTCTCTGCTCAAAACTCTGGAGAAACGAGTCGTTACGTCTAACGAATCACATCTGTTCCCTGGGACCCCGTCCCTGTCTGGGACCCCGTCCCTGTCTGGGACCCCGTCCCTGTGTGCGACTTCAAACTAACAGCGAGCGAGACCCTCGTCAGGTCGACCAGAAATACTTCAAATGTGTCAAACGTTGGTTTTAGTCCTCAGGGATCAGTAGTGAATGAGAGAGGTTCAAACTGAGGTTCATTTAGTTTAAACTTTATTCAGATCAAATATCTTCTTCAGAAAAGAGGAAAAATTGTGTCAGAAGAAAACATCTGTTTGTTTGTTTTAAGGTCTAAGATAAAACAAAACAAAACATTTTATTATTGAAATTTAATTTCTAACTTTTGGCCTTAAACAACAGGAAACTAGAAAACACAGTGAATGCTGAACGACTGCTATAATCTGCTGAATGACAGCTATAATCTGCTGAACGACCTCTAAAATCTGCTGAACGACCGCTAAAATCTGCTGAACGACCGCTAAAATCTGCTGAACGACCGCTATAATCTGCTGAACGACCACTAAAATCTGCTGAACGACCGCTATAATCTGCTGAACGACCGCTAAAATCTGC
>NW_013953886.1:65146-65871 GCF_001266775.1 Austrofundulus limnaeus
CTGCTGAACGACCGCTGACATCTGCTGAACGACCGCTGACATCTGCTGAACGACCGCTAAAATCTGCTGAACAGCCGCTATAATCTGCTGAACAGCCGCTATAATCTGCTGAACAGCCGCTATAATCTGCTGAACGTACGCTAAAATCTGCTGAAGGTCTGTTAAAATCTGCTGAAGGTCTGGTAAAATTTGCTGAACGACCGCCAAAATCTGCTGAACAGCTGCTATAATCTGCTGAACAACTGCTATAATCTGCTGAACAGCTGCTATTCTCTGCTGAAGAAGTTAAAACTCAGTGATAAAAGCTCAAAGAGATGCTAAAGGATCATAACTATTCTAAGTTAGATGGGTTAAAATATTAGGGACAAGTAGCAAAACACTTTCTAGAAGCTAAAGGTAGCAAAAGGAGAGTAAGCTAAAAACAGTAAAATGCCCAATGTATTAAAAGACTAACCAGAAGCTTAAAATATCAGATGGCAAAAAGTAAAATGCTAGCTAAAAATATCAAGACACTAGCCAAAAGATAAATGTGGCAAAAGTACCAAAAAGCTATCTATCTAAATGTATCAAAAGACTGCTAGAAGCTAAATGTCACAAAAGGCTAGCAAGCTAAAAACAGTTAAAGGCTAATTAAAAGACTAACTAGAAATTAAAAGTAGCAAAGCCAAAAAGAAAAAAAAAACAGTGAAATGCTAGCTAACAGTAACAGGGTAGCTAGCTAAAGC
>NW_013953887.1:0-3300 GCF_001266775.1 Austrofundulus limnaeus
CACTTAAGTAGGGCACCCCCTTCTGGTGATTAGCCAACCAATTTACCTGCTCAGGTAACAGGTAACACCCATTCTGCTACACCTAGCTCACCTGAGGTGAGGCAGTGTATTTGCCCGGAGTGTGGTCAAGAAGCCAGCAACAGGTAAACGCTCTCGTGTTCCGGGTGACGTGTCATGTGGAAATCTGAGCGCAGAGAGGACGTGCTGATCCGGTTGTCACAGACTTTCCAAAATAAAAGCAGAAACACTAACCTTTAATTTCATCTCTTTTCTTATCTTTCTTTGCCAACCCTAAGTGAAAGTGCCAGTAAATTGTTTAGTTTTAACATCAGAACTGACTTTTACTGTCTATATCAAAGTAATCTGAGTTTTAAGGTGAAAGAAATTCGGACGCGGGTTTTTATCTCATTTTAACTTGGACGCTTGTTGTAGGAAATCCACAACCAAGTGTAACTTATGATCTGTTCAATTTGTGTAAATAAATGATTGCATAATCTTTTATGAATCAACTTGAACTCGTCTGACGTTCCCTCTTTGTGTCACGCTTCTCTTTGCACAGTCAAATATTAAAGTAATGAGAAAACCTTGGTAAAATATCTCTCATAACCTTGTTATGAGAAGATGTAGGGGGGGGGTTATTTTATATAAGCACCCTTATTCCTACATATTGGTGGCACCGTACGGTCCCATTCCTGAATGGTGACCTTTTATTTATATATTTTTTCTCATGAAAAATATTTCTGTGCATTGTGAAATTAGGAAAGCAAATACTACTTTCTCATGTTGGCAAGATAAGTGATGTTATAAGACCATTTTAAGACTGATGGTGTTCAGATTATGGCGAAAAACTGCAGATTTTGCTGTGATTCTGTCATTCTGAGGTATTAATAAGGTTTTAACATTAAAAAACTGCTTAAAGATAAGCACGGCTTCTCAAGGTGATGACGTCACACCTAGATAGTGACTCGCCTTTGTCTCTATCTCATAGCGAATGCTATATATATTTTTAAAATCTAATCTGTGAAGGCAGTTTATGATTTTATATGCATAACTCCGCTAACACCTCATCAAGTTGCACACTCGATTTCTTACACGTATTTCATTAGAAATAAATACGTGAGGAGCAAGGAATTAGCCTTGACACGGGGCTAACTAATTAGCACCAGCTACTTCCGGGACGGATAAACCGAACGGAACGTCCCCGGTTCACGGCAAAAGCCGTTTCGGTAAGCGTTGAGCGACCGATTACACTGCAAACTGTCGGTTGAACCGCATCAGAGAATTCTGTGTGTTTAAACGCATTTTTTTTGAGCAGGTTAGAACCCCGAGCTGCGGAGCAGACGGAGTTTCAGAGGGAACCAGGAAGGTAACACACGGAACTTCCGGTTCACCTCGCCAGCTTATAAGAAGCTGTTTTTATCGCTAGCGTAGTACGGAGCTAACGCTAGTTGATTTTTGAAACGCTGTGTATTAAACTATGGTTTAAATACTGTGGATTATATTCTAATAGTGTTTTATATGCGCAGAAGCTGCGCAGGACTGTCGATCCTCTATAAAAAACGGGCATCCGTTTTACTTTGAAGGGTGAGCAGTGAAGGCGGGTCTTCCTGCTCAGACGCTCCGAGATTGGTCGGGAGCCGCTGTGCTCCGTCATTCTGTTGGTGAGTCAAGCTGAAGAGTTTTCCTTTATAACGGCAACATCTGCTGGTTATTAAAAGGTGTTACACTTTTAAGAAAAAAGCATTTTCACCAACACAATTTTTCTCAACTTTTCAGCTAAAAATGGAATAAAACACAGTTTATTCAACTCTGTTTATTCAAAATAAAATAAAGCTAAAACTAAGCATTTAAATAAATCCATTTCAATTAAAAAAGGGTTTATTTCTACAAAATCCTATATATAAACAGGTTAACCTAAATATAGGTACAATCAAAAGTGAGAACTTATCTTTGAAACAATTTAAAAACAGTAGCACATACTGATTTTTAACAGAATACAGTTCTGAACCAACAGAGCTGTTCATTATTAGATTTAAACCACATCAAATTATTTTACAAAGGTAAAATAAAAAACTGAACATAGGGTTTTAATGCAAAAAGCTTTATTACAGTGTGATCAACAATTTGTATATTAATTCAACTTTTTTATGTGTCAAATTGTTTAGAAATTGAGCTGGTTTACAAAATATTTGTTGTGTAAATAACTTTAATTATACAGGTAAAGCGCAACGCTTCTTAAATAATTAAAAATCTTTTACAGACAATATTTTAAAGCAACCAAAAGCTATTTTTAACTTCTCAATTAACTACTATAAAAGTTTTTGACACATTAATTGCAAATAACACGCTCTAAAACTCAACAAGCACTTCCGGATCATGGCTGATGATCAAGATACCACGCTTGACCAAACTACCCCTGCAACTCCTGGAGGAAGAAGATTGACTGTTTGTTGCGTGTCAGAAGCCCTAGAGGTCTTAAGGAAGCCGACTGCTCCAGGTTATCTCGAGAACGCAGAAAAATGGGACATTGACACCCTAAATTATCAGTTAAAAACTAATTGCAGCTGAAGTCGAGAGAAATGAAAAGCCCAAAGCTAACACTGAACGTTTAGCTAAAATAGCATGCTTACTTAGAGTAAGACTGGGTCGCGAAAGTGTGGTCGTGCGAAATCTTTATAAACAGCTAAAAGCTGAAAGAGAAGCTAACAAGACCAAAGATGATTCACTCGCAACTACTGATTCTGAGGAACCCAGACAGTTGCGTGAAAAGAACTTAAAACTCCGACAAAGGGTTTTAAAAGAAGCGGAAGAAAGAGAAAGCCTTAGATCTGATCTAGATCTGGCTACAAATGGACTTCAGCAAGCCAAAAGTGAGCTTGAAAACCAAATACACTTTAACTCCTTAAAACATCTGGAAATACAAGTCATCCAGAATGAGCTTCAACAAAAGAAAGATGAGAATAAACTGATAAGAGAAATTCTTGAGCAGGAGCGAGATGCCCATGCAGAATTTCGTGATAAAATTCAGGAGTACACAAAAGCATTTGAGCCCCATGTACCACTGTTAAATGGCCAGCAGGCACAGACAGGTGGACTCCAAGCTACAAGCACGCCGCGCACACACCCACCTCCACTCCCACCAATCATTCACACCGGATCACAGGATCCAGGAGACCAAGGAGAGGATCTGGAGTTGGACCTATCACTAAATCTGCTAGAGGAAATAAATATTTTCTCACCGTGACTTGCGCGTTCACAAAATGGGTCGAATGTCTACCAGCTCCAAACGACACAGCACAA
>NW_013953887.1:4248-5481 GCF_001266775.1 Austrofundulus limnaeus
TCAGCCCCCCTTCCTAAGCTCCTCCCCCACAGCAGGGCCCTGAGTCTAGAACGCACATGCTTGTAAACAGGACGAGAGTGGGACGAGCCACAGACCGTAATGTAACACCAAGCTCAGAGCTATGCTGCAGTCACCGGTAAGAACAAACCATCAACAACACATTTTTAACTATCATGTCTTGCCCATACTTTATCTACACAAGGGTTCCTTAAATCTTTATGTATTTTGTCATAACGTTACATGTAAATTAAGTTGCATTCTTTCTATAAGTTATAAATAGCTAGCAAGCTAACATAACACCGTAGCTGCAGATTAGCATTGTGTAATGTTAGATAAAGTTTATGATTTCAGCAACATGACAAGTCTGTGTATTAGTATTTTTCAGCTCTTGCTTTGCACAGTGTGACATTTTATCTTTATGCAATGCAGCTAGTTTTTGACAGTCAATGGACTCCAACCAGAGCATCTTCTACCATAAAGACGGACAGGGAAGCTGTGCTGGAGCATCATGCAGGTCACGTGAGAGATGCAGCAGAGTGGGTTCAGCTCCTGATGACCTCAGCAGAGGACATCTGCATCTCAACCCTACCTTCCACACATCAAACCATACATTCTGGAGGTAGGAGTCTTGTTTCTAGCCAGGAGGGTCTGTAGCTGACCTTACATATGATGCTGAAGACAACAGGCAGTTCCACACGCAGTGTACAGACAGTTTGTGGCTTTGCACTACTGGTCAGCGCAGACTGCTGAGAGTGGACTTCCAGAAGTGTTTTAAAAATTTTCATGGACAAAACAAGATTTATTCCCTTGAGGCTACAAATACTGAATATTGTCTTGCCATGTACAAACCCCAAAACCAGAAAAGTTGGCACATTGTGTAAATCGTAAATAAAAACAAAATACAATGACTTGCAAATCTTTTTCAACCCATATTCAGCTGAATAGAATGCAAAGACAATATATTAAATGTTCAAACGGAGAAACTTTATTTTGTTTTGCAAATAACCATTAACTTAGAATTTAATGGCAGCAACACATTGCAAAAAAGGTGGCACAGGGACATTTTTACCACTGTGTTACATCGCCTTTCCTTTTAACAACACTCAGTAAACGTTTGGGAACTGAGGAGACCAATTTTTGAAGCTTTTCAGGTGGAATTCTTGCTTAATGTACAGCTTAAGTTGTTCAACAGTCCGGGGTCTCTGTTGTCGTATTTCACGTTTCATAATGCAC
>NW_013953887.1:8812-17192 GCF_001266775.1 Austrofundulus limnaeus
GCTATTGCCAGTATCACTCCACCCCTGTTAACAATAGGTGTTAATTAGGTGTCAACAATAGACATGTGATGTGAGTATCAGTCACATGGAGGCAGTGCTTTAAAAGCCTGAATTTTGTCTGAAACTCTCAGACTGAAGAAGTCTCTTGGARGAGAGACGAAACGTTTCATTAAAGAAGAACCCGTCCAGAAGACCTATACAATTTATTTCTTTTTGATCATTTTGATCCATACATTGGTAATGTGTGACTGGGCCTCGTGCCACTTTATGTTCAATAAATTGGGCCCCGAGGTCAAAAAGGTTAAGAACCCCTGATCTAAATAACATCTGTGTTTGTCCATCTGTTTTTTTAAACCTGTATTAAAACTTTTGTTGAACATGAGAATGAACCCCACCACCACTACACAGTTTTACCCTCACAATCACCATCTTTTATCTGCATATACATTGACAATACCAGCTAAAGAACGACTGTGAAGGATTCATCAATCAACTTCTTTAAAAAAATCAGTTTTCAATTATTTTCATACTGAGCAGAGGGTTGCCTGCAATAGCTTTCAAATATCGCCTTTTAAATAATCAAAACTGCAAAAAAAAAATCCCTATTTATAAACTTTCTTGTAGCTAAAAATACTTTCAATTAAAAACTATGATTGAAAATAATAAAACCTACTAAACAAACCAAATCAACAGAATCTACGTGAGAACTGTAAATTATGTCTCATGTGATCCTGCATTAAGTTACACAAAGTCTTAACCCAAATAAACAATTTAGCTCAAATTCCCAAAACCCTTTAATAGAGTGTAGGATTTAAATTAGCTCAAATTTATCTACAAACACATAAAACTGACATCTTCACAGAGAATGCCCTCCCTGAGAGTTTTGGGGAAAAGCAATGAAAAAAATCTGAGACACAGCTTTAATTTTCTTTTGTTTTGTTCAAACAAATATAACTGTTTTGTGTCGGTTTGTACCAGTAAACACACACCTGTTGATTGATGTTATCTCCCGGGTCATTCTTATAAAAGTCATCACTTCAATCTCCTCACCTGCTGCACCTGTACTCTCTTCTCCCCCGCTCTGCTCCAGCTAGCTTTAGCTAAAGCTAGCATCCACCGACACACGGCTCCTCTCAGGTGGTGGTCAGCGTTCGTTCTGCTGGTTTATCTTTTCTGACTTTTAACAATCATCCAGCTTTGATATCGTCTCCTGTTCTTTTTCAGACGTGTCCTAACAAATATGTTTTATTTAAAACACCGCTCCAACTTCTGCTACAAGAGACACCTAAGTCCCGCCCCCACACTATTTCTGATTGGCTAATAGTCCTGTCTAAAGTTAAAGCTGCGTCATAGATTGGGCCAGAGAAATGTTTGTTAAATCTGTTTTCCACGCAGCAGCGCATCAGATTCCAGCAAGGCGTAAGTGCGCTAGTTGTTTAAAAATTAATACCTCGTCAGATGGCGTTTATTACATTTTAATACTTTTTAATGGCTTTAATTTTTGCTTATTTTATTTATTACCTTTTAATACTTTTTACAACCCCGCGGATACCCTGCCATGTTAAAAACCTGATGAGCTCTTCTTCCACCCAGAGACTTTAATGTTCATGAGGTTCTGATCCTCAGTCAGTGGATCACCAGAGAGACAACAGATCAGACAACTGCTAAACCTAAAGTTTTCAGAGTCATAAAGAAGGATTTCTTTAGGCCTGATTAGGTCACCATGGTAATAGAGACTGAGTCTGAACCTAGTTAGATCACCATGGTAACAGAGACCAAACTCAGTTACTGTCAGTAAGAAGCTCTTTTCTTTACCTGGTGAGGCTGAAAATATTACAATGTGACTGAAACAGTATTTATGTCATCATAGTTCTACCTGCTGCTGTAAGATTTTAAACTAACAGATCATCAGATGAAACAAAACTAAAACTTCCTCCTTCCTAAAAGTCAAATGTAGAGCTCTGATTCACATCTAAATGTTTCATTTTTAAATTTAATATACTACAGTATTTATTTAGGGATGTATAGCCTATTTTATTTAACATTTAGTGTAATAAACATAACCTATGGATTCTAATTTCAGGTCAWATTATTTCATTTGACCCAAACCTATTTATTTATTTYTTMTATTTCAACAKAAGAAATATAAAAATMTGCTGTAAAACRTGAACACACTCACAGACCAACTTTTATCACATTTTATCTTAAGAAGCTGCAGTTATGTTTTATTAAAAAAACAAATGTGTTCATTTGAGTAAACACCAGAACTATAAAGGAACCTGAACAACTGAAACATCAGTCTGACATTTATACAGATGCTGATTCAATCAGACTCTTAATAAAAATATTCCTGTTCAAACTGTTCAACAAGCTGATCATTTCAAACAGAACTTGGACACCATGGAGAGAATAATTAGCTGATATATGGACCTACCATATCTATCTACCTGCTGACATAGCTGAATTTGTTACTAGTTTTCAGAAACAAAGCTGCTTAATTAAACTATGCCCACTATTTTTTATATGCAGAACAATGATATGTTTGTTTTAAACTCACCAGGTGAGGCTGTGCAGGTAGAGAAGCTGCAGTTAGCAGCAACTTGAAGCCAGAGACTCTTAAACGTGTCCAGAAGGAGTTTATATTATTTTTAATTCAATTTGAACGGTGCAGGTTTAGCTAACCAACAGCTGACGAATCGGAAAATGTCCGCTAGCTGAGCTTCACTAATAACTCCAGCAGAAGTGGTAGGTCGAGTGGGAGGAGTTTAAACACAATCTCTATGGGTTTTTCTTATCAGAAAAACCCAGCCGGAGCAGAGTCAGCTGCTCCAAGCCGTTTTTTGTTTTGTTTTCCCTCTCAGTTTAATTTAACATACTGTCAGATATTTTTGTGGCTTGTTGAGGGAAATATGTTGGTCATTTTTGCACCTTTCTGCCCCCCCACCCCCGTTTCTCGACGAGCTTTGTCCAATGCCTACTTTCCAACTCCCGCACTGGCAGCAGCTTCTGGCAGGATATATAACTTTGGTTGAAAAGGGGAGGGTCTTGCCGGGCCTGGAGTGGTGAGATATTTCATTAGCTTAGCTCAATGTCGATCATGAAAATCAACCAATAGGCCGTCGCGATCGACAAAAATTGTTTATAATGTTTGGTTGTGTTTTTTTTTTTTGGTTCATGATAGACTCTGGCCGGCCCATAAATGAGCGTCAGCCCACCGAGCATTGTCCAGTATGCCAGATGGCCAGTCCAGCCCTGGTATTTACTTATTTTGTTGACCAGTGTTATTCTTAACTGCTGACAAGCCAAGACACAAGCTTCACTCTTCTCCAGCAGAAAGAGGTTAAACACTCGATGGATTTATAACAAGCCTGATCACACACCGGCTGACCGGTGAGGAACAGAGCCAGCCGATGCAGACTTTCTTTTCTCCTCCCGATCAGTTCTCATATTTACACTTGGTCCACATTGTTTTTTTTACTCCGTAACTGATGGGGTTTAAAATGTAGTAGGCAACTAATATACTTGAAATAAAACCTACTCAAAATAAATGTATAGATTGAAATAATCTCTCAAAAATAGAATATTATAATTTCTGGACCTAAAAACTGCAGGAGATATTTCTTGTCTTTTTTATTTTATTTTATTTTCAGTTCTTCTCATGTGGAATCAAAAGTACCTGACTTACCTGATTAGAGCTGGAGACTTTCCCGTTCCTCTCATCATTGGGGTCTCAATCACCCCTCCCTCTTCCACCACTTCAGGGTCCCGTGCTCTCACATCACAGTGAGCACTCACTAGTAAGCCTAGAACCAGAGTCAACTGTCCCACCGCGGTCATGTTTGCTGAGTGGTGTCCTCGGCACTCAGCTGGTTTTAAACAGGAGACAAAGGGAGGAAGAGGTGGTGGTCTGCATAGGGTTCAGCTCCTCCTCTGACAGTATTTTAATCAGATCCAGGATGAGAACCGAGCTTCTTTTTCTGTAGAAACACATAAAATGGAAAAAACATCTCACGGTCTGCTCTACTTTTTTGCTTGTTTAGTTCCTCCAGTATTGCTAAAATTTTAATATTTAATATCCAGATGTCCAAATATATTAGGGTGTCCTAGTTTTTTCACATGCATGGGTAGGAGCTGTATTAGACTCCACGTTTTATTTACCTCCCTGAAGTTTCAAGGGTATCTTTTCAAATGAAATATGAAGATTGGTCTGAAGGAGGTGCTGTGGTTTATCCAGTTTGTGTCTGACAAACAAAACATCTGGGCTTCATCTGGTTTACTATCACATTATTTGCTTGAACCGTCCAGAGGACCCATACAATTTTTTTTCCTTTTGATTTTTTACCTGGATTACTGAGATGCATCAGGACATTATTTGCTTGACATTGTTGCAGCATAAAAACATGAATTGTTTGGCTGAAGGATGGAACGTTGTGAACTGTTCCAGTCCTCGCTGACAGAGCCAAGTTTTTTCTGATGTCAGGGGTTTGTGTGGGGTTGGATGGTTGGGTGGGGGTCATTTCCGTGGATTGTTTTCTGAGCTGTAAGGAAGAATTATTTGAACATGTGACACTTGGAGAAGTGGACCTAGAATTTTTAAAGAAAATGCTTTTACAAGCTTTTACCTGAATGAAAAACAAACTCAAACAGAAACTTCTAATCTGCTCACAGCAGCTACACAAACAACTTTTCTTTTTATAAAAAAAAGTCACATTTAGGCTCTAAACATTACAATCCACTCCTCATCCTGTGTCAGTTTATCCAGAAAACACATTAAGAATAAATATCCTGACTTCCGGTTCCGGTATGCCTGAGTAAAGACGCTTGTAGACTGCGCTCTGACTGAGATACTGTAACTCTTAATTTGCCTGCTGTAAGAATAAAAATCTGTCTATATACCCAAAAAACACTATTATAATGACCTCGACACAAAAGACTACAAGAAGAGAACCAAAGACGGGGAGGGTCGATGATACGAAGATGACACAAAAGCAGCTAACGCTGGACGCTAGCTTAGCTCAGAACGACACCGGGAACGAAATGTTAATGCTAACAGAGCTCCGCAAATTCCGAGAAGAATCTGGAACTGCACATCGAGACATTTTAGAGTCTCAAACTCGGATGGAGGCAACAACTGGAGAAATAAAAAAGAGAATTGACACATTGGAGGAGAGACTGAACACAGCGGAAAAGAGAGTGAGTAACACAGAAGATCGAGGCATACAGCAAGAAAGGGTGTTAGCTCACCTACTTAAAAAAGATGCCAGATTAACTGCTAAACTGGATGATATAGCGAACAGAATGCGCAGGAACAATAAAAGAGTGTATGAGATAAAGGAAGATTCAGAAGGAAAAGAGATGATACCGTTTACAACAGATTTTTTAAAATCTGCGCTGAAGCTGCCTGAAGGCACGGACATTTGCATTGAGAGAGCTCATAGAGCTACAGGTCCGAAGCCGAAACCAGCATTACCACCGAGATCCATAATAGTTCGCTTTTTGGATTTCAAAGTTAAACAGATGGTACTGCAGCATGCGTGGAAGCAGCGGGACGTGGAGTTTCAGGGGAACAARGTTTACTTTGACCAGGACTACTCCACCGAGATGCAGAGAAAGCGAAAACAAGTGCGTGAAGTGATTAAAAAGCTGAAGGAGCGCAATATCAAGGCACAATCGCCATACCCGGCTAAACTTAGAATGTTTTTGGATAAGGGTGTCAAGACCTTCCCCTCTTTACTGGAGGCYCAATCCACTCTGAGGGAACTCGGGATCCTTGTAGAGGTGGATGAGCGGATCATTTTGGAGAGAGAATTACTACGCAACGAGTGGCGGACCCAGGGGAGACGTGAGAGGGTTGATCCAAATCTGAACACCACGGACATCAGGGCCATATTAAACTCGGTCGATCAACACAAGGAAGGTTGAGACGGTAACGTTCACCTGGCTCTTCCCCAGCTTACCCGTTATTGTAACCAAAGGTGGAATATCTAAGAATATACATAAGGACATGCAGGTATACCTGTAATAATATTAATATTTCTAGAGTATCAGTTGGCTTGTACGCGGCGAGTGTTTTATTTTATTTTTTTTCCTCTTTAACTGGGCATTTAATGCAGCAGAATAGGGGACTATGTGGACTGCTGCCTACACACTATGTGTACCCCGCCCAGGGAGATCACCCTCCCTGTCCATCTTACATCAGGAGTGTGCTGCCTGTGTTATCCAAGAGGGCAGCACATGGAATAATTGGAAGTTCTATGAAGATGAAGATCAGATTTCTTTTTCATTTTGTTCATTGTTTCTCGGCGAGCTGATTTTGATTGTTAATTACATTTGCAAAGGTATCAATATACTATTGAAGGGAAGTAAAATATTCTTCGTTTTCACATAATAATGATGACTTTGAAAATTTTTACTTATAATATTAGTGGAGTAAATCACGCTATCAAAAGGAAAAAAATCCTAACACAATTAAAAAGGTTGAATTGTACAGTTGGACTTTTGCAAGAAACTCATTTAAATGAGGCAGAACATGCTAAATTAAAGAGAGAATGGGTGGGACAGATATTCAGTGCATCCTATCAAAACTATAAAAAAAGGGGAGTAGCAATATTATGTCATAAATCATTATGCTTTGTATCAGAAAACGTAATCAAGGATAAAGAAGGCCGCTGGATTATGGTTATTGGCTCGGTTGGAGGAACCACTCTAACAATTATGAATATTTACGCCCCTAATAAGGATAATCCAGATTTTTTTAAAGAACTAGCCCAAATTTTAGTGGGACATTCAAAAGGAATAATTGTATTGGGTGGAGACTTAGTTGTGTCTTGCTCACTACATGGACAAATTTCCATTAGAACAAAAATATCAATTATCAAAAACAAAGGCTCTGAAGAACCTACTAGAGGAGATAGGGCTTGTTGAAATATGGCGTGCAAAACATCCAAAGGTCAGAGATTATACTCACTTCTCAAAGGTTCATAAGAGTCGAATCGTTCAAAAAATTGCATGTCCATTATCCAAAAAATTAGTATCTCAACCCAAAGAAATAGCAAACGCATTTTCAAAATACTACAAACAATTATATGATTCTGAGACCACTCCCAACAAAGCAGATAAAATCAAGCAATTTTTAAAACAAATTAATCTTAACAAACTTGACGATGAGGAGGCTAAAGCATTGGTGGGGACAATTACTGAAGAAATTAAATCTGTTATAGGAAAACTTAAAAATAATAAATCACCTGGAGCAGACGGGTTCCCAGGAGAATTTTATAAATGCTTTCAGGCTGAGCTTACTCCACTCTTATGCAGAGTGTTTAATTATGCTTTACGATCCAAAGACCCACCCAAAACATGGGCGGAAGCAATCATCTCGGTCATACACAAAGAAGGTAAAGACCCCACACAATGTGCCTYTTATAGACCAATAAGTTTGCTGTGTAATGACGTCAAGATTTTAAGTGCCATCTTGGCCAAAAGACTGCAAAAGATCATTAATAAACTTATTAATTCCGATCAGACGGGCTTTATAACCAACAGACTCGGAATAAACAATATCAGACGTACCCTAAATATAATTTCWGTTGGCCAACAAAACCCACACCCATCAATGTTTCTCAGCCTGGATGCCGAGAAAGCATTTGATTGGGTGGATTGGATGTTCCTGAAGCAGGTCTTATTGAAGATAGGTTTTGATGAAAATTTTATTAGCTGATTTGAAGTACTGTACTCCAATCCAACTTCTAGAGTACGTGTTAATGGCTGTATGTCAGGAAGTTTTCCCTTAAAAAGAGGAATACGCCAAGGATGCTGCCTTTCACCGATTTTGTTTGCTATCAGTATAGAACCTTTAGCAGAGCTAATTAGGATGGACTCATCAATCCTAGGTATACCAGATAAAATTAGGACCCACAAACTGTCACTRTATGCTGATGATGTCATACTGTATACTGTATTAGAGACCCAATAATTTCTATACCAAATATTTTAAAATGTTTGAAAGACTTCAGTGTAGTCTCAGGATACAAAATAAATGAATCAAAATCAGAAGCCATGATGATAAGAGGGATTTGGCCCTCAGAATTATCTAAATTAGTGAGTTTCAATTGGTCACCCAACGGATTTCGATATTTGGGAATCAATATTACCACGGATGTTTCCAAATTATACAAAGCAAAGTTATTGGATCAAATACAAAAGGACTTAGAAAGATGGGAAATTTTACCGCTTTCCTTTTTTGGAAGGATTGAAACAGTCAAAATGAATATTCTCCCCAGGTTGTTGTAATTGTTCATGTCCCTTCATATTTGGATTCCAACAACAATATTTTAAAAAATGCAAAAAATGATCTCTACCTTTATTTGGCAGAAAAGAAAGG
>NW_013953887.1:19049-21971 GCF_001266775.1 Austrofundulus limnaeus
AGTTTAAAGTTTCTTTATAATAAATACATTCAAAATGTTTTAATTTAAATAAACTACAAAATAAATTTAATAAAATGCAAATAAAATATAGCTGTATCTGAAAATGTACACATTTGATACTCTTTTGAACCAGAACTTCTCTTCATATTAGTCACAAATAAAGTTTAACAACAATAGGAACATCAACAACAGCTTTTTGACAAGTTTCAACKTTCATTTCCTGTTTACTTCTTAATGAGACACATGGGCCTGCTTCTCAGACATGAAAAAGCTGCTGACCATCCTGCTCTCAAAGGACACTGTGAGTCACCGTATTGCAGATATGGCCTTGGACATACTGTAACAGCAGCAGCTTCTGGAAAGAATAAAAGATAGCCTGTTTTTTCCTGTGCAWCTAGACGAGTCCACTAATGTCACAAATGCTGCGCTGCTGCTGGTTTTTGTTCGATATCGGTGGGACAGTAGTTTGCACTGTTTTGCGGAGACCTCCCAACACGAGCTACAGCTCAGGAATGTTTTTTCTGCATAAACTGCTTCACTGAAAATGGTCTGGACTGGCAAAACTGTGTGGGGTGAGCAGTGATGGCGCAGCATCAATGACTGGCAGGCATAACGGTGTTATCAGGCAGATACTTGATCATGCACCAGAAGCTAAATGGACCCACTGTTTTCTTCATCGTGAAAGCCTGGCAGAAAAAATAGATAAGAACAAGGCGAAATGGTCACACATTGGTTCTGCTGTGAACTGCAGCAAGAAAACATGAGCTGATTTCACCTGAACAAACATCAATAACTTCCCTCAGACTTCAGATMATCACATGATTTTGGTGTTATTTTGTGTKGTATGAAASKTTCTTTTGGAATCCGCTGTCAGATTWAATATTGGTGTAGGATTAAAAATTTATGAACATCACCACAAGATGCCRTTTTRGTTTGGAAGKCTTCAGTGCTTCATTGGATAGCATTAGTCCACASTCCACACACTGAGCTCTTGGCTCTACCTCGTTTCCTCCGTTGACAAAATCATATTTTATAAGGTCTACGTTATATTTTCGTACAACTTTGGCCTTTTTTGACGGGTTGCCTTCAGTTTTGCCTTCTACTTTTCATTTTAAATAAGTTTCCATTCTCGGTTGGTAGCTAAAGTTCTTCTTCTTCTTCGTATTAAAAAACATTTTTAAACAGCTGAGTGGCGCATTACCGCTACTAGTGGTGAGAAAGTGTATTGCACCCTRTTGTGGTCCCACGGCCCTCTGCGGGCCAAAGTCAAAAACTGTTGTTCTTTTGAGGCCCTCAAGGTGGCGTTCGCGGCCTACGATTGGGCCGCGGCCCATGGGTTAAGAATATCTGGCCTAGTGGGTTCTCTGTGCCATAGAATGGCTTCAGACTTTCAGCTGGTTAATAAGAGGCATAAAACCATTAAGGTGTTAATACAATCTGGTTAATATGAGGCATAAAACCATTAAGGTTTTAATACAATCTGGTTAATATGAGGCATAAAACATCTAAGGTTTTTATTTGTAAGAAACCTGTCCACCAAATTTCTTCACTCTCAAGTTAATGAGGAAACACGAGTTCTTTTATGAAAGATAAACACCTCTTCAGTGAAAGTGAGGAAGACACAATAACTTGTATTTCCAGTCCAGCTCAGTTTTCTAAAATAAAATTATTTATTTACAGACAAATTAACTAACTTTATACACAAATTAAGGTTAACGACCAGTACTTTATGAGATAATACATTAACAACAAACACTTTGCGTCCAATGTGAATTATTGTAAATATAACTCTCGGAAAGTGAACCAGTAAACCAGTCATTGATGTTATAAAACTTAGTTTACAGGCATTTTAGCTTATGGCAAGAATCTTTAGGCTTACAAGAAAGGAGGGGAAAAGGAGGATTAGTATAGATTTAGTTATTTCATTTATAAAAATCAGAACCAGAACAATCACCAGGACCTGTGTCTCCCACTGGGCTGGACCTAGCTGAACAAACAAAACCAGCTTCTACCTTTCGGTGGATCTACCCGGTCAGCTGGATCAGGAGGACTCGGTTCCTTAAGAGGCTTAAGACCAGTTTCGACTCCAGGGTTTGTGTTTCAGCATCTCAGAAAAATCTGCCATTCAGTCAAGAGACCAGGTGCAGCTTGGCAGTTCCAATTCTTTCTCTCAGGATGGTAAAAATCACAGGTAACTTGAGGCAGGCATGTCTCAAGCTAGACAGCAGATTTTCTCTCTTTGGCAAATTGAGACAAAAATCTCTGCCGGCTGCCTTCTCGGAGGAAGCATCAGCTAGGAACGAAAAGTAGCTGCTTTTCAATCCTCATTCAGGTTTCAGACTGATTAAGCCAGCATTCATGTTAGCACTCTAAAGAGCAAGACAGCTAAGTGGCCTTGGTTAGTAAAGGCAGAAACAGAAMTGTTGAGTCTGAAGAACTCTTGGCCAGAGAAAAACATGTTTGCACTTGGTTCTGAAACAACAAGGTAACTTTGACACATTTTGAACTAGATTAAAGTTCAATGAATGCTTAAGAATCATTTCAACTGAAAAACGTCTAAGAAACATTTCTCTATGATTAAACACAAATATTTCTGTAAGCATATTTCAAAACATAACTCCATGAAGTTATAAACTCAACAATCAACTTTGATTAAATGGAATAATAAAAAGAAAAACACTTAATCACTTTACTGKAAGACCACAGCTGATTAAACAAGCATTTTGTGTAAAACAGTTAAAGGGATAGTTCAACCATTTTCTCATGGTAATCTTTTTCTTTCTTTCTGAAAATAATGCAAAAGATTAATTCATTAGACAACTTTGATTTTTAAAATGACAATAACTTGTAGTTAAAAAGAGACTATAAATCAAAACATGAAGAACATTATTACTCTGTTTATTAAAGAAAATAAAATAAGTC
>NW_013953887.1:22179-25271 GCF_001266775.1 Austrofundulus limnaeus
ACTAAGGTTTTTTTTATGCAATCTGGTTAGTTTGAGGCATAAAACCACAAAGGGTATTTATGCAATCTGGTTAGTTTGAGGCATAAAACCACTAAAGCTGGAAACATACTCGTTCCGAACTGCCAACGGTGGCACAGGTTGTTGCAGTTTAATGATGAAAATTACGTCACTGGGCTTCTCAGCGTCATGTCGACAGCCCCTTTTGGTACTGAGGTGTAGAAAAMCACGTCTTCTGGTTGAAGTGGAACTGTTGTTTTGCTCGAAGAAAGATGACTCTGGAAACAAGGCTGGTTTGAACAGCAAGAACCTTTATTTTTTGCAGTTCAAGGAGATACAGCCTAAAAAACCAAATTGTGGCCTCCAAGCCGAATGATTCACCAAGTAAGAAARATGGAGAAAAGAAGGCCAAGGGCAGGGGTGTACAGGGCTCTTTATACATTTTCCACAGATGTACGTACATCTTGTCACGGTATACCTCAAGCATTCTTCTTTCCTAATATGGTGATATGTGCCGAGCTCTAAAGCTGGATGGCTCAGGGGCCTCACATCTGTGCATTCCTGAGACAAACCCCCCACTTTTAGACACTACATAATTCCCCCATTGGGACTAATTAGTCCCGAGAGAAAACAAAGGATTGGCTGTAAATCTAGAAAGGATAACATCACAGGACTGCATCACGAGAGCTTTGCTGTTCAAATTCATTGGATAATAGCACTTGTCCATTAGCAAATAAGTAAACGGTTTGGTCTACAATTTAGAGGTTGTCTAATTCAGCTAATAACCTATTTAAAGTCCTAAGCGCACATTATTTTAAATTACTTTAAAAGTAGGTAAACTARGCCTAATTTCTAATAAGGTCAAAATCGGCTACATCAGCCACACCCCCAGGCTTCCTGACCGTAAACACCACCATGACTGACATGGACAAACAATCCAAGCACACTCATTTAAAAGTCTGTTTCACTACAGGGGACCTGAAGGCTGACTCATCGTAATACACCTAAAATGACCCATCACGATCAGAAAAACCTCCCCATGGAACAGGGGTGGGGAAAAGACCGCAGGTCCCAGAGAAATCCTCACTCCATGCCAATCTGTGAAGGAAATCTCAGTTTGAATCTAACAATTATCATAAACTAATTATAGGGACTTTTCAATGGCAATTTCATCCCGGTTTGTTACCTAAGCTAGTAAGAACAAATGTAACGTGAGTCATGCATAAACACAAAGTGAGGTAAATATTTCCATGAGACTCAGCTCACTACATAAGATGATCACAAAATGACAGTCAAAATAACAAGTAACACATAATAAATGATTGACACAGCAAACAATATGTCATAAAGAATAAAAACCAAAATGATAAACACATAAAGAAGATTATAAGAGTTCTTAACAACGGTAGTATTGTTTTTCTTTTCTGTCACCCATGGTGCCTGGATTCAGTCCTGTTCTGTGGCAAAATGTTTGAGCCATCACATCTCAGGGCCCAAGTCCTTTGTACTGCCGATTCAGCACAGATTTATGAGTCCTGTTCAAGAATGTGAGTCCAAAAGKCCATGTAACAKWATCAGCCTGGTGTCCTCCTGGAAACACAGAAAACAAACCACACCAGTATCTTGCAAAAAATGATAAGTTTCAATACCATGTATGGAAAATGAACTTTATCATCCATCCATCCATCCATTTTCTGTACACGCTTCTTCCTTTTCAGGGTTGCGTGGGTCACTGGTGCCCATATCCATACTTTATCATCATATTTATAAAATGCTGATGAGTAATAGCATGTTACAAGTGTCCCAGTGGTAATGTTCTGTGAGGTGTGAAACTACATACAGGAGGTGTTAACAACATCTCTCTTCTTCAGTCAGCAGAAGAGAAAAACATAAATAAAAGAAAGAAATCCTCAGAGCTGCRACACTTATACTGCTCCTGGTGCTCAGTCAAAAATAATGGACTTAGTCAAATCAAATTAATAAACAAATTCAAACAAAATTAATAATAAAAGATATATGTGAGAAGAAAGAAAAAAGATAACTATTTAGGCAAACAAAATATGACAATAAACATATCAGTAAATAAAGATAAAAGAAGAACATTATATGTGATGTCTTAACAGTTACTCATGGCCAGAATTAAACACTGAAGTAATAAAAGAAAAAACAGTGGCAATTTTAGCTTCAGACCGGGCTTTAGCCGACACAACAAACAAACAAAAAAAGACTAACTTTCTGAGTAACTGCTGTCCTGTCCATCAAAACAAAACAAATTACATTCATGTTACCTCCCTAGATTGCAAAAACAGGAGAAAACTGAATCAAACAAAAATTGGCACCCGTCCGAAAAACGTTTACCTTCACAGTGTCAACACACAGATCTATTGTGAAGTGTAACCAGACCAAACAAAATACTTAAAATGGGTACATGTCCACAACACCATCACCCTGTAGGTGAACCATTTCCTCCTCACTCACATTTCCTTCCAATAATGGCATTTGTGCTTGATTATCTGGCATCATCACTCCTACCCATCTTAAAATCAGGGCTTTTGCAAAAGTCAGCAACAGAGTACAAAAGCAGAACATCACACATAATGCTAACATCACTGCTATTAGAATTTGAACCAACAAAGCACCAACCGGTCCCAACTGATCTTGTAACCAAGCAATGGCAGACCAACCCACACCTTCAGAAGGTCCAAAAGCATCTCTTATGATTGACAGTGCCTCAATTACAGTAGTCAGGTTATCTGAGGTGTCAGGGATCAACGTAAAACAAGCGTCTCCTGTCAGATTTAATGCCATACATAAACCTCCTTGTTTAGCCAAAATGTAATCCAATGCCATATCGTGTTTCAACAGCGTCAGTCTGTGACTTCTCTGAGTGTCAGATAAAAGACTGAACCCTTTAATCATTTCATTTGCAAAACCCTGTAAAGTATCAACCCATTCTCACTCCCGAGTCGTCACATATTGACGTTTTTCAAAGGTCCCTTTGCGTCCAATTTTGACGCATCAGGTACCCCCCTTGCGTCATATTTTGACGGGATGGGGCGGAATCTGTTGTCGTAATTTTTCAAAGTGTAGAAAAT
>NW_013953887.1:25668-34531 GCF_001266775.1 Austrofundulus limnaeus
ATTTTCTACACTTTGAAAAATTACGACAACAGATTCCGCCCCATCCCGTCAAAATATGACGCAAGGGGGGTACCTGATGCGTCAAAATTGGACGCAAAGGGACCTTTGAAAAACGTCAATATGTGACGACTCGGGAGTGAGAATGTGTTGAAAGTATATGTTATGTTGTCAGTGTGATCAGCAAGGAATGTTACACCATAAAATGGAAATAGTCCTATTCCCCATTTTTCACCCAAAGATATTCTCCAATGATAGGCTTCCAGCTTGTGGAACTGAGCTAATTCTCTCTTCTCTTCTCTCTTCCATCTAGCTGAAGGATCAGAGGTAGGCTGAACATTGTCAGGTGGCTSTCCCTGTTGCACTGTAAAAACATCATATGGAAGTTTGAGAAATGCCATAAAACAACAACCAGTCCAACTGTATGGTAAAGCTATGTACCCATTATTACCGCACACCCACCAAATATCCTTAAAGTTCCCAATACTGACATTAACTGGAAGCGGTTGGTCTTCAACTAACAAAGTCCTACTCTCCCCAGATGCTGGATCCTGAAAAGTCACTGAATGTAACTTCTTGCCATCTTTTGGTCGTCTAACATTGAACATCATCCCATAATTATCACACTCAGATTTTCCCACAAACCTACCCACACTACCGTATGTCTCGTTCGAGCAAAAACAAGTACTTGCTCTACTAACTGGAACATATAAATAATCAGGGCCTGTCATTTGTCCTAGTTCATGTCTGTCAACTAAATTGACATAAGGTAATGCTGTCAACCATGTACAGTTCTTCCTAGGCACAAATAAACCCACTGATATAGACAACCAAATGTCTGTTGCTGCCTTTTGCTGATAAGCTAACCAAGATAATGCATAATTTTGACAATCAAAACTCAATGGCTCAGGTGTTGTTTCCAAAACAGCTGGCCATGTGCTTGGCGTTGGAATTCTTACCACACATGGGCACCTGTTATGGGTTGCCAGTCGCACTGAATGAGTTAATTGTTGGAACCACATGTTTCTACTTGCCCATGGGTCAGCAATTTGCAAAGCCGAAGAATCAAACCCAAATGTCTTCCATTTAGCTTCACGTCGGCATATTGCGTGAACATCAGCTTTTACTTAATCTGGTACATTTTCTTGACTAAAAGTCCCACTGTTAATGTCCTCATCAATTTCCTCAATGTCCTGTGGTGTCTCTACATTGTCCCATACCCAATCAGGTTCTCAGGTAGGCAAACTGAAAACGTTTTTGACGTCATACTTGTCAGTTGAAGAAATCTTGGTCTCTACAGCCGTCGGCGACGGTTCAGTCATAAGAAGCCTGGTTGTCATCTCTTTACCCACAACATCAGATAAGTCCGGCATGGGGGCTAGTTCTATAGTTAGAACAGATGTACTTGTACCTTCAGTCTCTACCCACTGGGGAGTGGGTTTCAGTGGAGTTGTACTTTCTTCCAAGGTCAAAGGGGACAGCATCGAAGCCTTCTCCGTTATGACCTCCTCGTACACCTTTTGTTTAGTGTTGACACTTGTTTCCGTGCTACCAAAAGAACCCTTCTCACCACAGCTGAAGGTCCATTGGAAAGTCTAATCAGCTCAGGTGTAGGATCAAGATAGATGCACTTATATTCTCCTTGGTCCTCTATGCTAATGGATCTAATGTATAGAGAACAATCTCCCTCTATTGCGTTTGTCTTTGCATCGTTGGGCAGTGTATATTTTCTGGGACAGACAGAGTCCAACAGATTAACAAGTTTCCCATGGTTATCAATCCACATGGGTCTAAAATGTGTCTCTACATTCCATTTAGTGCACTGACATGGAAGTAGAGCCCACTTGGTCACTGGTACCTCAACTATAGTTCTGGTACCGTTTTGGCCTGATCCTTTGGCGACTGGGCCGTGGTCTGCTTGGTACGACCTTTCTTCTCATTTTCATCTGAATGTTGTCGGTGCCCTCTGGACTCACAGTTGGACCCTGTTCTGGYGAGGAAGGCTCTGATGTACCTGGTGCATGTTGTAGGTCAATGGTGTCAAACCTTTCCTGTTCTTCGGTTGGGAGATCCTCCCTAGCACTGTTGAGGTCAGGCACATGAGCATCAGAAATGTCTGGGCCATCATCAGGCTTAGTTTGAAGTTGGTTTTGCCCATCCTGGTTTTGTCCATTCTGTCGTGTCGCACCTTTCACGTCCTCTCTTGGCTCTTGAAGGATGTCGTCTTTCTGTACTGTAACACAATGCGACAGATGATACCACGTAGGAGAACCTTTGACTTGAACCGCTGTCCCTGTGCTACGGACCACTTCAAATGGTCCTTCGCGGCGTTCGTTGAACAATTTTCTCCTAAACACCTTTACAAAAACTTTGTCTCCCGGCTGCAGAGCATCTCTTTTTTGTTCTGTGGTTTTGTCCAACACCTCTTCTTGTTTTTGCCTGTCAATGACATATGTAGAAATCTTTCTATGTAGAGTCACTAAGTACTTAACATATGTCCTCATTTCATCTTCCAACAAAGACAAACTCGGTCCCTTTCTGCTTGTTCGCAGAACAGGTGTGGGCATTTTTCTACCTGTGACTAGTTCATGAGGTGTCATACGTAAGTCACGAAGTCCACTGGAACGGCATGCCATTAAAGCAAGTGGAAGTGCAGCCACCCAGTTCAGACCAGTGTGTTGACAGATTTTTACCAGGCAGTTTTTTAGCACCCCATTCATTTTTTTGCAAATGCCTTGGTTTTCTGGATGATAAACAGATCCAAGGCATTGTTTAATTCCTAACTTTTGTAGGATCAGTTTTACAGTTTTATCTACAAACTCTCTCCCATTATCTGATGAAATCCTATCTGGAAGTCCCCATCTGGGTATAACTTCATGACACAGAAAGTTAGCAACAGATTGGGCATCTTTCCGTTTGGTTGGACAGGACTCCGGCCATCATGAAAACCTGTCCACAACCACCAACATGTACCTTTTTCCTCCTACAGGTTTAATCATGTCAACAAAGTCTATTACCAACTCTTTCATTGGTCCTTTTGGAGTTGGGATGTGACCAGGAGGGATCATTATTCCTCTCCTAACATTATTTTTCAGACAAATGGCACATCTGCCAATCATGTGGTCAATTTGTTCAAGCAAATATGGTGCCCAAAAACCATACTCCTTTGGGATTTTTCTCTTAACTTCCCCCCTTGCAACATGGGCTAGCCCATGTGCCGCCTGAATCAGTAAACCTAAAAGGTCTGCAGGTGCCACTACCAGACCCTCATGATTTCTCCAGAGACCAGTAGCATCCTGGCTAGCACCTCTGTCAATTCAAAGCTGTTTGTCAATGTCATGAACAGCTTCCTGCATTAAAGTCACATCCCTTAATGTAATCTTATCTTCCAGATCAACCTCGTGTGTGACCATCAAAACTCGACCCACGTGGGCTCCTATGACAGTTTTAGCTGCCTTGTCAGCTACTGTATTGCCCCACGTCACCCTGGATGTGTCTGACTTATGTGCAGCACATTTAGCAATGGCAATCTGTTTAGGTTTCATCATAGCCTGCAACAACTTCAATATCTGCCCATGGTGCTGTATCGGAGAGCCATCGGTTTTCTTAAACCCTCTGTTCTTCCATACAGCCCCAAACAKATGACAGACATTGTGAGCATAAGCTGAATGAGTATATATGTTGACCTGCTTGCCTTCTGCCATCAAACATGCTTCAGCCAGGCCAAAGAGCTCAGCTAATTGTGCTGATGCTGGCTGAGGTATTATTTCAGCTTTTTCTCTTTCAAACTGTGGTCCACTGGCTTTAACAACTGCATAGCCAGCTACTAATTTGTCTCCTACTTGATAACATGAACCATCGGTCCAAAGCTCCAGGTCAGCGTCTCTCAGTGGGAGAGCTTGCAGGTCAGACCTGAGTTTAGAGTACCTCTCAGCTTCCTTCAAACAATCATGTGGCTCTCCGTCCCCAGGAGACGGGAGAGWTTCAGCTGGATTTACAGTAGTGCATCTCAACAAAGTAACATCCACCTGTTCCAGGAGTCTGTGATAGTCCCTTAGTCTCAGCATGGTCAAAGTATATTTCCCATGATTCAAAAGGTTTCTAAGGCTATGATGGGTCAGAGTTGTTGTTGGATAACCCATAGAGAGAGCAGATGCCTTTTCATACATCAAATACACTCCAACCATTACCCTGTAGCACATTGGCAAACCCAACTCCACTTCTGAAAAAGCAGTAGAGTAATAAGCAACGGGCTGCGGACTTACCTCTGTTCCAGTTGGTTGACAGAGAACAGCACATGCATATCTACCCCCAATTGAGGTGGACACATATAAGACAAAGTTCTTGGAATAATCAGGTAAAGCCAATGCTGGCGCTTCCTGCAGTTTTTTCTTCAATGTCTCAAAAGCTAAACAACCATCAGGTGTCCAGATTAGGTTACAATGGAGTTGATCACTCCCTGTCTCTTTTATCATAGTTTTCAATGGCCCTGTCAGCTTGGCATAGTCTTCAACCCATGCTGAAGAATACCCCGAAATCCCCAAAAAAGTCATAAGTTCTTGCACGATTCTGGGTTTGGGGGCCTTCTGAATGGCCTCCAAATGTGCATCTGAAATGTTTCGCTGCCCTTTTGATATTGATTGTCCTAAATAGACAACTTTTTCTTGAACATATTGTAATTTCTTCTGAGAAACTTTATGAACTTTTTGTGCCAGAACCTGCAACAACTTAATTGAATCTCTGTGACACGTTTGTTCGTCCGGAGAACAAACAATGATGTCATCAACATAATGGATGACCGTGCTCTGTAGCAATTGACCTATGTCATGTAGATCATCTTTTAGAACTTTGTTAAAAATGTGAGGGCTATGTTTGAACCCCATGGGAAGCCGTTGATATTGGTAAAACTGTCCCTGGTATGTAAAACCAAACAAGCCTTGTGATTCAGTGCTAAGGGGAACGCTGAAAAAAGCTCCACACAAGTCCWACACTGTAAAATGTGTAGCCTCAGGAGGTATTTGTGCAAGCAATTTGTGCGGGTCTGGGACCTCCGCTGGAAAGTCAACCACCACCTCGTTCAGAGCCCTCAGGTCATGCACAAGATGAAAATTATTGTCTGACTTTTTCACTGGCAAAATAGGAGTGTTGCTTTGTGGATTTTGTGTGATCTTCAAAACATTCGCTCGTAGCAGTCCTTCAGTTTGTGGTGCAATTCCAACAACTGCTTCCTCTTTCATTCGGTATTGGTTCCTCCATGGAGGTGTAGCTCCTGGTTTGAGCTGGACGGTGACAGGTTGAGCTGACTTCACAAGACTAATGTCTGCGCTATGTTGTGACCACAAAGACTCTGGAACCTTTTGTAGCATTTCCTCTCTCAGCCCATCTGAACATGATTGGAGACTACAGATGGAGTCACACGTCATCCTTACCGTCTGAGGTTGACCCAGTCCATAAGATGAGATCATGATCTTTAGATAACTATGATCTTTGCTCCTCCAAATCCTTAAGTTTTCATGAAGAGGTTCAAAAACAACATTCTTAGATTCAGCCATCATTTCCCCAACATGTTGTTGTTCACAGCCATTTGCTATCATCAGAGTAACATGTAGGATGCTGTGTTTGACTTCATGTTGTTCATCGAGATATTCATTAGGGTCAATCTTCATAGCAGCCCCTTGTGGCCCCAGAATGATAGTGCTTGAACTCAGCTGGACCTGTTTCGGCTGTTGACTTATCCACTCATCCAAGTCTGTTTGGGGAGCAGTCTTAAAATACTTGAGTGTACAGTGAAGTGGATATTCAGGCACAGTAGCTCCAGGCAGGTTAGCTGCAATAAACTTTTCCCATTCTCCAGCTGGTTGCATTAGATCTGGAGTGAGATCTCCAATCCAACAGACTAAAGAGTCGTCTGTCTCTGTCTTCATAGTTAATTGTCCTTCAGTTTCACAGGGCACTTCGACATGGCAGCCATCTGGCATACATTTTATGGTGCAATTCAATCTACACAAAACATCTCTCCCCCAAAAGTCCTATTGGAGTATTTTGAGACACCAGTATGGGAATAGTAGTGTTTTGATCRCCATAACTGATGTTTACTGGTTCTGTGAAAGGGATCAGCTGTTTCACACCCTCAAACCCGACTGTCCGCACAAACTGACCAGACCTGGGGAGATGTATAGCATCTTCAGACCGAACACATATAAAGGCAGCTCCACTGTCAATCAACATCTTTAATGGTTCACCATTCACCTTTACAACTGCTGTCGGATCTTGTTCTGGTCTTGATACTACCAGCTGACACCTCCCACTCGGGTTCTCCGGGCTGCCCTAGAAACCAGGTTCCGGGCCCCTGTTGGGGTTTACCGGTCCCTGGGTTGGTGCTGGGTGTCTCTGGAAACCTCCTTCAGATCCTTGGCCATTGTAGCCACCAAAGGGTTTGATGCATCCCCGAGCAAAATGGCCAAACTGCCCACATCTGAGACAGACTCCCGGAGGCAGCTGAAGCGCTCGATTATAATTTCCTCTCCTTCTTTGTCCCCAATTGCCACGGCCTCGTCCTCTCCAAGGTTGTGACTGGGCAGAACCCGGTGTCATTGGGGAGATCCCTAAATTAAATGGTTGCAATTGCTGACCTCCAGTCTGGTCAGATGGCAGTGGTGGTTGATGTTGTTGGGTTTGCATCACAACAGCTTGAGTCTTATCTTTCTTTATATTGTCCAACAATTGCACCTGGGCGAGCTTTCTGAGCGTCTCCTGGTCCTGTTGTTTTTGCGCTTGTTCCTTTTTACGATGTAAGTTGACCTGGTGTGCAACATGGACGGTTTACACACCTCATCATGCTGCCCAGTCCAACCACCTCTGCCAATTTGTTCCTGACTGGTGGTGGCAGCCCTTCTTGTATCTTTGCTCGGAGAATGGACTGTTCCATACGGTTGAAATCTGGGTCATTTCCGGTAATATTTCTCCAGGCTTGATGAGCTCTTGACACATAGGCTCGTGCATTCTCCTGTTCCCCCATCGGTGAGATGATTATATTATCCGGATGAACATTAGCTGGAAATGTTGGTCTCAAAGCCCTCCACAACTGTCCTCTGTATGCTGCAAAAAGTTCTGCGTCATACACCGTTGTTCCCACCTGTCTTTGGAGTCCAGCCTTCTGTAAAAGCTCTTCCATGGCCAGGACCCCAAGAAGGTTTGCCAGAAGACGTTTAATGTCCCCAATTGTGGGCTGAGTCCCAGTAAATGCTTCTTCCAGCTTCGAGATCCATGGCTGTGCACCATCCTGGAGTACTGGCAGTTTTTCGACTATGTCTGACATGTCCGTGTTCTGCCAAGATTTATATTCGAGATTCTGTCCTCGGAATAGGTCTGGGGCTATCTTCTTAACGTCTCTCCTTCTGAGGTTGTATCTTCCAGGAAGGCTGCGTTGAACTATTTTTCTTTTTAATTCATTTTCTTTTATCTTCAGCTGCTGCAATTGTTCTGTCAGCAACCGCTGGTTCTCTTTGCTGGTAGCTTGTTTCAACTCAGCAAGGCAGTCATGCTTAATCGCCCTTAGCTCTTCTAGCACTTGTTCGATGTCCGGCAGTTTAGGCGATACGGAAACGCCAGCGTCAGAGCCTTGTTGACCGTCAGAGGACTCACAGTTGTCTTCAGAATCTGCCTCACTGGAGTCGCTGTCCAAGATGATCTTCTTTGGCTGTCTTTTGCCCTTTAACTCAGCTTCCTGCAGGATACTTTTAATCCACTGGTTGTATCCCCCAAGTGCCTCATCCGATTTGCTATGAGTGTTGATTCTGTCGGAAGTGATTTTCTGGGAACCATCTGTTGTTTTTTTCCTCAGAGTGGCATCACTGGTTCTGCACTTCGTGGCTGGATACATTGTGATGGTGGTTCTGGCTTGTCCTGTCTCCAGAACCCGTCGTTCATCATCTTCAACATGATAGGTTCCTTCCTGATTAATCACTGGGAGTTGTGGGTAGATGTTCTCACTTAGATACGGTGGAGGACAACAAATTGGAGCAGTGTGAGAGAAAGGTTTATCCGCCTCTGTCCTCAGTTTTTCTGGAAGAGGTGAGTTGTCCTTGTTACCTGCTGTTGGCTTCTGTGTAACTTGAAAATCATCGTCACCCTTATAAGCTTGTAGGCGTCTCTGGCCCTCATCATAAAACAGCTTCAAAATACCAAGTTCTACACAACGTTTGTCTTTACGTTTTTGTCCACACCTACCTTGTTTCTGTTCTGCTTTATAAGCAGACACCAGTACTTGAATTGTTTCAATGACCGTTGGATTAAACATTCCTTGTTCAGGTCAGGGTTGTTCAATATCTGGCCATCGTTTGTGTAACTTTTTGGATAAACTTTCAATTCCTATAATTAAGGGATGTTTTTATTTAATGACATCAACCGGAGTAAGTCCGGGTGAAACCTTTGACTTTTTTTAGGCATGTTATTTTATTATCTATATGCAGTTCTCTGGCAACCACTGGGAACAAAAGGGAAACAAAGCAGCTACTGTATACTTTGTACACTGTGCTAGAAACAAAACGAAAGAGAGACTTACTTGTCAAAAATCAATAGACAACAGGGCAACCCAGCAGCTGTCAGCTATGAAAGATGCACATGTCCGTTGCCAAATCTCAACATTCACTTATGTGTGTGTATGAGTGTATGAGTTTAACAGCTTTGGTGACAGGTTGGGGCAAAAATCTAATGGAAGTCAACAGAATGTCCCCAATTGGATAGCTGTGCAAACTTGAGTGTGTGTGTGTGTGTGTGTGCGTGTAAGGGTGTGTGTGTAAGAGTGTGTGTGTATGTGTGTGTGTGTGTGTGTGTGTGTGTGTGTGTGTGTGTGTGTGTGTGTGTG
>NW_013953887.1:35963-37537 GCF_001266775.1 Austrofundulus limnaeus
TACTTATCTATTCATTTAATTATATATTTAATTCTACAGAGGCCCGCCCTGTATGGTTAATAAGAAACACACACCATTTGCACACAGCCGCTCTGCCTTTTTTATTTTTTTTTTCCTAATCGGCCTCAACTCAGAGCAGCAGCAGGACAATTACTCACAGGCTGCACGACCCCCCTTCCTACAGGGCTCTGTCTGTCAGGCAATTTCAGAGCAGGCTGAATTCTGTGGAGCAACAAAAAATATAAAAATAACAATAAAAAATACTGCAGTCACATTCCACATGAACAGCCGAGTTGCAAAAAAATCCAAATCAATCCTATCTTCAACTTTATCTAAATTTGAAATGCGCCATAAATTAAATGCATACATGTCACTCTTGAGCGAATTACAGGTATTTCCTATGGCCATGGAAAACCAYGCGCTGGCTGGCAAAAGTACGTCATTAAATGAAAAAACCCTGCAAAAACCTCCCTGTCATGGATTCTCATCTTTCCGCATGCCTCACTTCATGAATCAAAGCAAGAATAAACAGCTGTATCCTCTCTGTATACCATAAATCTACACCTGGCTGCTAAACCAGTGGCTCAAAGCACACAACTGCCTGCATACACACACCAAGAAAAGGCACAGCTGAGGTGAAAAACAGTCAACAATTCACTTTAGGAACGTTCACCCAGCACTCTGTAGTCTTTCCTCAGAGAGAACCCCCCCCACATTTTCCACAGATGTATGTAAATCTTGTCACGGTATACCTCAAGTGATCTTCTTTCCTAATATGGTGATATGTGCTGAGCTCTAAAGCTGGATGGCTCAGGGGCCTCACATCTGTGCATTCCTGAGACAAACCCCCACTTTTAGACACTACAGTACAACCCCACATGTCGACGGTAATATGTGATTGGTCTGAAGCTTGTGGGCGTGTTTCTGCTGAAACTGAAAGCACTCGGATGGACACTCAAAAGAAAAAAACTCGCTTCTGACTAGAGCAGACTATTGAAGCAGAGTTTTAAAAAGATAGTCAAACCGAGAAAAACTCGTGCGTGTTTGTGCTGAAAGCGCTGCATTTACTTCAATCACTTGGTAAAAAGAAAAAGGAAAAAAACACTGACTCGCTCCCAGAGCCGACTGTTACCAGGAAGCACAGTTTTGTAAAGATAGTCAAACCATGAAAAACTCATGAATGGAGATTAAACAGATGTTGTGCACGGAGGAATCTGACTGATAAAATCTGTGGAGCTTTAACCAAGACAGATGTGGATAAATACATCGGGTGAGTGACGAGTCTGACTTTTTTACTGCATTGTCGGCTGTAGCGGGGAGAAATTCCATGCAGTGACGTATGTTTCAGTGGGAGGGGGGTTCCCCGAACTTGGCGCGGGGTGTGTCAGGGACTATGAAAGGTCTGTGCGAAAACGACTGCCGAACAATCACGTGACCGCGCATCAACCCGTCCGAGTCGGGAGTATGTTTCCAGCTTAAGAATGAGGTGTCTTGCTCAAGGACACTACATTGGTAAGGTGGGGAAATGAACCTGTGACTTCATGTTTCAAGGAAAGTCAACGTTGTGCCTAACC
>NW_013953887.1:43583-47009 GCF_001266775.1 Austrofundulus limnaeus
ACCTCCAGGCCTGGCTCCAGAGGGGGGCCCCGGTGACCCGCGTCCGGGCGAGGGAACGCCATATCCAATGTATTCATCATAAGGGATCTTCGGGCTGCGCTTTGTCTGGTTCCTCACCTAGGACCTGTCTGCCATGGGTGACCCTACCAGGGGCATAAAGCCCCAGACAGCATAGCTACTAGGATCATTGGGACACTCAAACCCCTCCACCACGATAAGGTAGCAGCCCAAGGAGAGGCACTAAGGTTAATATTAGAGAAAATGACATGGGCTACGATGAAGTAGACCGGACGCCGGCGGTAGCAGATTGTTGCGTTCCAACATATATGGCACTGGTAATCCACTAGGGGGCAATGTTGGGACAGTCTGAAGATATTCTACGGGACTGATAACTGCTATTAACGTCCATTTAATGGACTGATAACATCCKAACGGTCTGTTGTCTTACAACACTCTCATTCAACATATGTACATAACTGAGTGAGTCATATATATACACAACAGTTCTGCTGTGTTGACTCAAAATATTATTTTAAAGGAACAGTAAAACACTTTACTATGTCCCATTTGACAACCCCACCCGGTACATTCCTGCAGTGGTTCCATGTAAACGGGTGATTTTTTTCTGTATTCACCCCAGTAAACATTAGCATTTTCAGAGACTGGTCTCGTGTAAACAAGGGCTAAGTGACTTTTACATTTTACTTTTTTGAGTGGATTTTAACACAGCTATTTATACTTGTATTTAAATAAAATTTTGACTGTGTAAGTGTACTTTTACTTGAGCATGTTATTTCAGTACTTTTTCCACCTCGGCCTAGAATCATCCAGGCACAAAAACTCCACAACAAAAAGGTGATGATTCAGTTCCATTCATGTTTCATGTTTTTTATCATTTTTATTATTATCATTTTTACTGTTTTATTCATTATTCTGTTGTTTTTATACTTTTTCTGTTATAAGTTTTCAAAAGACATTTGCTTTCCTCCTCACTGAATGAATGTTAATTATTTGTGGTAAAAAGAGTTCCCTGTAATTATACAAGTTCTCACTTCATCTGTTCTGAGTCTGATTTTTTAAAGGGTGAATAAAGTAAATATTGATCAGTAAAACTGATATAAATCCCTTTTATTTAACAAGAGCTRAACTAAGTGTAGCAGAGTGGATAAA
Organism: Austrofundulus limnaeus; assembly: GCF_001266775.1. Lineage (NCBI taxonomy): Eukaryota > Metazoa > Chordata > Actinopteri > Cyprinodontiformes > Rivulidae > Austrofundulus > Austrofundulus limnaeus. Next base: position 44,754 of record NW_013953887.1, read on the forward strand.
ACATTATCACCCTTCTGTCTCCCCACTTATGTTACAGGGTAAATATTACATTTTGCTGATGGAATATAAGGCATTGAATTGTTGTTTTATGTGTTACAGTTATGGCTCCAAAGACGTCAGCTTTGATGTTGGCCTGGTTGGTTCTTCTCTGGGTGAATTTCTCTCTATCCTCGCAATCTTCCAGCCTCGCACTCAACCGGGTCAAGAAGGACATGGTTCCTGAGAGCAGAATGAAAAAAGAGAGAGCTCTTAACATTGCAAAAGAGTCTCTATCTCTTCTGACTGACATAGTGAAAGACACTGACACTAAGATTTTGAAAGATGTGATGAGGGCCATCTCAGAAATTGCGAAACTGGCACCAGTACATGGTGCTGTGATCTCCTGTTTTATCAACGTGTTGCTGATCTTCATTCCAGAGGAAGATCCTGTGATGCAAGAGATAAAGAAAGGCTTTGCGGAGGTGAACAGGAAGCTGGACTCTATTTCCATCCAGATCTCCAAACTGGAAGCAGATGTGGAATGGTTCAACTACGTCAGTGTTTACTCCAGAGATGAGCGCATCATCCTCAATGCCTGGATGAAGTACCAGGAGTTTAAAGTCAGCGACTCGTCGCGAACTGAGGAGGAAAACATACGTCTGGCTGAATTATACATCCGCTACTATGAGAACTCAGGTGTTGAGTCCAGTGTGTCCAACCTGTACCATTACCTGACTGTCCGGAGCACATCTTTGAGTGAAAACATCAACAACCTGCTGAGAAAAAAGTTCAGATGCGACATCAACCAGATCGGCAGGTATAACATTTACCTCAGCAGCTTGTTGTGGAAGGGAATGATCCTTAAACAGTTCTACTGGACACTGATTGATCTCAACTCAGCAGCCAAAGAAGCTGAACACGTGAAAATGTTCAAGGAGGTTTCTAAAGCTCAGTTATCAGCCATGCAGTTCTGTCTGGACAACCACACACAGTACATGAAGATGGATGTGGAGGAGATCGCCAAACAATTCAGTTCTGATCAAAAAACTGACATCGCTGTTCAGGTGAAGAAAGCACTGGACGAAAAGTACAACTGGTACAACTGGGTGGTGGTGGTATTTGATAAAGGCCAGAAAAAAAAATCACATGTTGTTTACAGAGTTCAACTTCACCATTGGCAGCAACATTGTAGGCGTAGATTACACCGTTAAATCTGACATGATTCATGAAGAACAAGTTAGAACTACAGCAAACGTTTGTTTTAATGATAAATGTGAAATTAATATTAAAATGAAGACATGTAAAAAAGAGTGGGATTACAGAGGAGATACAATTCCTATACCTTTAGGAAAATATGTTGTGGTGACACAGGTTGCCTATAAACAGGATTTTGCTGAAGTCCCAGATCCTTTTCATAAAACCTGGTGCTCTTGGGACGGCTATACAAGTGAAATTTCAGTTCATTATTCCAGGTACATAGACGTCTGCACTATCAATATGTGTAAGAACAATGGGAGGTGCAAGAAGCTGCTCAAGTCCAATGAATGGCTGTGTGAGTGTCAGGATGGTTATTATGGAGACACATGTGAAAAGAAGCTAAATGACTCATTAGCTCAGCAGTTAAAATTGGCCTTTCCTTTGCCTGCCAACATGAAGTTTTCAAGCGCTAAGTCACAATCAGAATTTGTGATGGACATTCTGCTGAAAGTAGGCACACCTCTTGTTGCTTGTGTTCTYATTGGTTGCTTCATTTTGGCTCTGAAAACCCTGAAGAAACCTTCTAAATGTTGCTCATGCTGCAAACCAGAGCCTGTGGCTACAAATTCCAACATGGTTGCAAACATCAGGCCTCTGTATGTAGAAACAGTTACAGAAATGTGTCACTTTCAGGTAAAACGTGAGACAAGATCACAGGAAAACAGGTTGATGGGTGGATATTAGTCAAATCACAGCAGAATAACTTTTGGCAGGTAACTGTGGCTCATTAACTGGTTCTTTTGTACAGCTGAGAGAGAGAGAGAGAGAGAGAGAGAGAGAGAGAAAGAGAGAGAGAGAGAGAATCTAAGACAAAAAAAGGTGTAGTGAATACGCCCATTTCCTCTCACCTCATCTTGCCACTGATTGACCTTTGACCACCTGAGGTCAAAGCCCTCTCCTCCTAAACTGAACTCTTTCAGCTCTCATGTAGAGCTATCAAAAATAAGCCTTTCACTCTYTTCTTTCCCTTGGGAAAGGATCTTGTTCTCAAGAGATTTGTTATTTTGCTGATCAAGTCAA
>NW_013953887.1:47622-49599 GCF_001266775.1 Austrofundulus limnaeus
ACTTGAGGCAGGACGACCCCCCTGACCCGGAGAAGGCACTCTACCCTTTTCTGGCTCTTTTAAACATGTGCAATTCAAAGGCTTAAACCCCTTTAAAATGTGCTGAATTTGTGTTTAATTTTTCAAGGGCTCTTTAGTAATAGTTATTTTATAACTTTGCATTTGTTGTTATTTTGTTGTTTAGAACATCTTTTAGAAATGATGATTTAGCATTAACAGGCCCTGTGATGGACTTGCGACCTGTCCAGGGTATACCCCGCCCCTCGCACTGTGACTGCTGGATATGGGCACCAGTGACCCACGCAACCCTGAAAGGAATAAGCGTGTACAGAAAATGGATGGATGGATGGATTTAGCATTAACAGAATATATCTCAATCGATGCTTAAACTTTTGTCTTTTTACATCTGCTGTTTTTAATAAGCATTACTTAATCTTTTAATAGTTTAACAATGTTTATTAGTTTACTATTAGTAGTTCATAATTAATCATTAGTTAATTGAGATATTAATCTAATGTTTGAATTGAGTTAGTCTGCTCAAGGTTGCTCTGCTCATAAGAGTTGGTGTGTTGTTGTTTTGGTGATAACCTTGGGTCTCTACACACAAAGACACACACAGAGTCCTCATGGGACTCTGCCATACACTAACCACCAGCAGATACCGCTGCACGCACACAGTTCTTCCTCTTTCTTCAAAACCTCTTGTTACTTCCTSTTCGTCAGTCTTTCTGWCATCTGCTCTCCCTACTGGAGGCGCTGGTCTCTTCCCCGGCTTTGTTTCCCTAYGCTGGGAAACACCTGCGCTTTCCAACGTTCACCTTGCAGCATAATTTGTGTTTCTTACAAGGACTTTGTCTTTTTGGTGAAATACCATTTTTTGTGTCGGGCTGCCAAGCCTTGTTCTGCCTGAAACCTGAAACAGCTCCTTCCTGGTGAACCTGAACCGGTGCCGCGCTGCTGGTCTCTCTGAGCCCACGAAAAGGGATCTGTTCAGCCCATTCGTCTGATCCAGAGAGRCCCCGGCCTCATACATATTAATATATATACACATGTATTAATCATTCATTACTCTCTTGTAAAAAAAATCAGTTAATTTTAACTAACCAAAATAAACCAGAACGAMTTTGTGTGTTTCTGTGTGTGTGATTGATTGATTCATTTTTGTTCAACAGKACCATCTTCGAGCCARGAAGGGAAACTCTTAATTACACRKATGCATTAARGAAAAATACTGTTTGTTAAGAAATACTGTGGGGTTTTTGTTTTCATACCGTCCAGCACTAATTAGTATAATAAAATGTATTCAGTATTGATTTTTCTTTACAGAAACTGATCCTGTTATTGAGTTATCAAAAACTCTTTGAGGTGACGGCAATGTATTTTTGTGTAAATAAGTTAGAGATGTCTTTTTGTGTAAATTATGTCTTTTTAGGGCCTGTTCACACAAACACAATACACAASGGTTTTCTATTGTCTTCTGTCCACACAGAAACCCTGATTATGTAAGCCTGGTTCCAAAGTAAAAAATAAAATAAAATAAAATCCTAACCCTAGCACCACCTTAATTCCTTAAATATTACACTGAATAATTTAAGCCAAAAGGGATTTATATTACTTCAGAACTGTCAACAGTACAAAAAAATCATATAACAAGCATAGCAGAAATCTCTACTCTGTACATCAGACATTACCTAATTTCCCTCTGGAATCAATAAAATATTTTTGAATTGAATTGAATAAAAAAAACAACAATGAACGATTTAAAAATGCCCCCAGTGGGAACACTGTCCTTCCAAAATAATCTTTATTCTTACAAGCCCAGCACAGTTTCTAGAAATGTTTGCATCCACACAGAAAATGACCCAAACTTTATTTAAATTGAGCTTTTTAATCATAAAAACTTCATAATGTGCCTAACCCAGACATAATGTGCAGATTGATGCTTGGAGATAATGGCTGACACAGAAAGGATGACTT
>NW_013953887.1:50391-52286 GCF_001266775.1 Austrofundulus limnaeus
TGTGTGTGTGTGTGTGTGTGTGTGTGTGTGTGTGTGTGTGTGTGTTAGACTGAACCCCACCAGGCTACGGGCCAGATGGCCGAGATGATAGCCTAAAGCTGGATCACTGGTTCTCATGGGTGACTGAAGTTTTAATACATGTTTAAATAAACAAATGGACGTGTGTGTTCATGGTGTAGAGGATGGTTGTGTGACRTCAGGTTGTCTGCTCTCACRTGCCCCAGGAACTCAGAACCAAAAYACCCTGATGTTGAWAGCGCTGGAGAAAGGGTGTACACTCTTACACATAACAATGAAATCACCTTTTTGTCTTGATTTTGGGTTAAATGATAAATAATTGTAWATGGGTCAGTGTTTAATTGAGGCAAAGAAGTAACTCTGCATTCAGTAAACAACAATAGGTTGCAGTTTTAGTTGCAGCTTGAAATCCATTGGTATTATAAAATACTGGGACTGTACTAAAAATGATATTCAAAGGTATTAAAACTTTCTGTATACACTCTGTGTAGGGAAAACAGGAATTAAACTGAACACAATAAAAAATAGGATTGAAGAGCAAAAATTAAATCCTCCYTTCCACACWAAACAACTAGTGACAAACAATTTCAGGCTTCATTTCAGTTTCCTGCTTGTGCTGCAGCGCCACACACAGGTCTGATATTGTTASTGCAGTAGTGTGGGTCATTTCCTGTCTGAATGAAAGCATTTGTATTCAGACTGTTCTGGAAAGACAGTGTTTCCACATGGGCAGAGCCTCACGGTTTATATAACGTACAGAAGGACTCAAAGTCTCTTTACTGGGTAAATGTTACATGAAGACAATGTGGTAACTAACCATCCTATTCTGTCATACTCTCGTCTTACAGGACATGTTTCTGCATGTTACATGTCATGTAGCTACTCTTTATTTGACCAATATTATATGTGCACAAAAYGTTTCTTTCACAATAAATATTCATTTAAATCTAGCTTTGGAGAGTGACTATTTTCTTTTTTATTTTCCATTTTCTATTTATGTTCTTGATCAAAGATAAAAGTCTTAAAACCAACAGGTCTGAAGTTTAAYACACTTATTGAAGGCCAATCAGATGACTGACGGCTAAATAACTAAATGTGTTTTCACTTAATTTAACATCTTCTCTCATGTGGTTTTTGTATTAAATCTGGTGAATGTGCCWGCTAAAAATACAAACTGAGCTGTTTGCTAACAACCTTCATCTAAAAGTCTTCAGTTCTGTCAGTGAGAGGTGTTTATAAAACCTGTCTACAGGTGAGTCTGAACTGCAACAGGACTAACCAATCCCTAGAGCAGTGCTTCCCCTATCCAGCATGTTTCACTTCAGCAGGTCTTCAGAAGATTGTTTTACATGTTTTTTAGTATTGCCTCTGGAAGTCATTGATTCTTTATTTGTAAATAATAAATCAGATAACATGTATTAAATCAGTGATGCTCAACCCTGGTCCTCAAGGACGCCTTTCCTGCATGTTTAGATGTTTCCCTGACTTGACACACCTGGTCTGAATGACTGAGTGATTAACAATCTTCTGAAGACCTGCTGAAGTAAAACATGCTGTATAGGGGTCCCAGAGGACCAGGATTGGGAACCACTGTCCTAGAGAATCAACTCGACTAGTCCAAGTCCGAAGGGTTTCCTGTCATTCTGAAGGGTTTTAGTATTTTTTCCAGTGAGTTTGCTAACATGCTAGCCTGGCTCTTGCCGTCCTACGCTCAGTTCTAGTTTCCCTTCACTGCTGTCTGGGATTTCTCCCATAGACAAGGATTTCTTAGGAGAATTTTGTCTGGGCCAATCAACAAACAGAAGGCAGAGTTTTGAACAATGTCGATTTTCTGCGCAGCGTCTGCTAGTTATTTTAGCATACGACAGTGGAGGAAG
>NW_013953887.1:53437-54541 GCF_001266775.1 Austrofundulus limnaeus
GTCCTGCGCTCCAGCCTCGCCGCCGCTACACTTTTCCTTGTAGATACCTGGTTTTGGTCTGGGAGTTACCAGCCCCTTCTTTTCCAGTTTTTGGTTGTAGGGTGAGACCCTGGACCAGAGGGCAAGGGGATGTTGCCTGGATCCGACGGTCAACTGCTGGCTGGTTCGGGTTTCTTCCCTCTTTTTTTTATTTTGAAGTGGGGCTCCCTTTATTTTGTTCAAATCAATAAAACTTGTCTTCTCTTTTTACAAACACCTTTGTGTCCGGACTTTATATGTTGTGCGTSCTGGGTATCCTAGAYCCCGGGACCGTAAAATTTGGATTCAGAATAAACAATCTTCTTCTAGAAAAGCTGCATTCTTTCTGACTGAAGAATTAGGCCAGCAGATGTGCACAACTAGCCATTACATACTAATTTCCCACAATGATTCTGAAGARTTGTCCGAAAAAGAGGCACCGCCACCAAAAAAAGACATCTGCAAAAACACAGGCCAAAAAAGTCAAAACCATTATTACCCCCTGGAGTGTTTCAAAAAGAAGATTTCTATGCACGACGAAGGTGGAGGCAGGTCAAATATATGGCTGACCTCTTTTGGAAGAGGTGGCTGAAATGGCTCAACATCAAAAGGAATATTTYGTTAATATCGTTCTGCTGGTGGATGAATCTGCACCCAGAAACTCCTGGGTCATTGGCACAGTCATTCAGGTCTTTCTAGATCAACAAGGCCTTGTAAGAAGCATTAAAGTGAAAAGCAAAAGCAATGAACTCATTGGGCCTATTATTAAGGTCTGTCTGCTGGTTGAGCAGCCCTAAAGTGAAAAGACTTAAAACAAAACAAAAAATAAAGAGATTGTATATTAAATGTAATTGTTTACTTGCGCTTTGCAATTAACAATTAGGGGCCGGAAGTGTACGGGCCAAATAGTCRTATTTGCCTTATGTGTATTTTTGTTTGACATTTTGTGGCTAGTGTTACATTTGTTTGCCAGGAGATGGMACTGTTATAAGTATGTAGGAGGTGAGCTTAAAGTGAATTAAGCTTTTCCCACATCTCTCATACACAAGATTATGAGGAAACTTCTACCAAGGTATTTCTCATTAC
>NW_013953887.1:55613-57351 GCF_001266775.1 Austrofundulus limnaeus
AAGCCTTGTGTTTTGTTTTTATCTGACTCGAGCTCATTGTTATGCTCAGGACCTCCCTCTCGTGTTTCCTCGCTCGCCTCAATGTTTCGTTCGTGCGACACAGTGGCATGGCCTTCGCTCATCTGCTGGGGAATATTTTAAAATTCCCTGCTTGCTTCCTGTGCGGTCTCAGGTTTTACAGTAACTGAGGTGCAAAGTTTTTCCACGCAGCTCGATTTGTTGTCAACTTCAGTCGTGGGCCTCTCGTTTCCCACCTGATCTTTRTCAAGAAAACTTTTATTTACTTAAAACATTACGCTACCWGGATTTGAACAATATATTAATTGTGCTACAAGACAAAACCGTACATTAGTTAAGTGTTATGGCTATATAAAACATGCTTACAGAACTACAGCCAAACCACCTTTATCCAATTCGGATCACAATGTTATTCATCTCACCCCTACATACAAAACCGTACTGAAATGCAAGAAACCCCAACTTAAAACAGTTAATATCTGGTCCAGTGTCGGTATAGAGACATTGAAAGGCTGTTTTTTTTATCTACAGACTGGAATATTTTCTGTGAGGAGCAAACTCTGGATACTGTTGACAATGTGATACCAACCAAAGAAATCAAGATTTACCCTAACAACAAGTCTTATATTACAAAGGAAATTGAAGACTGTATTAACCGGAAAAAATATGCTTTTAAGAACAATGATCATTTAGGATTAAAAACTATACAAAAGGAGCTGAATCAGAAGTTACAAAAAGCAAAAGAACATCATAAGAATGTTATTGAGGACAAACTGATATCCATGAACTCAAAAGACTTGTGGAACTCTATGAAAATTGCTGCGAACATGAAACCCACACAAAAACCTTTCTATGCTGTGGACGAACTGGCTAAAGCAAATGAACTGAATACCTTCTATGGACAGTTTGATAATTATGACTTTTCTGCTGAACATGACACAATACTTTCTGATGTGGTCCCACAGGAGGGGGCCAGAATTGAGTTAGATCATGTCACTGTTAATAAGGTATTCAAGCAGGTTAATGTTAATAAGGCAACGGGTCCAGATGGTGTTTCTCCATTTTTATTAAGAACTTTTGCAGATGAATTGACTCATGCATGGAGAACAATTTTTCAGAGATCTGTTGATGCTCATACTGTACCATCTCTGTGGAAAAAAGCAATAACTATACCTGTTGCCAAAAAACGTTGTCCACAGGAGAACAAAGATTTTAGACCCATCGCTTTGTGATGAAGTGTCTTGAAAAACTGGTGGTAAATTATCTACAATCTGATGTGGGCCCAGAACTGGTTCCTTACCAGTTTGCTTATAAATGTAAGAGAGGCACTAATGATGCTTGCAATACCATAGTGCATCTAGTAGCTAAACACCTAGAAAACCCCAAGGCCTCTGCTAGCGTGCTTTTTGTAGATTTAAATTCTGCTTTTAATACTCTCCAGCCTCATGTCCTTCTCACTAAAATGAAACAAATGAATGTCAACCCATATATCATTAGATGGTTTCACTCATTTCTTATTAACCATTCCCAGCAGGTCTGGGTGAACAGGACTTTATCAATTGCTCTCACCATCAGTACTGGCGCCCCCCAGGGGTGTGCCAGCTCACCTGTCCTATTCACTATACAACGAGTAAAATAAGTATTGAACACGTCACCATTTTTCTCAGTAAATATATTACTAGAGGTGCTAATGACATGAAATTTTCACCAGATGTTGGTA
>NW_013953887.1:58731-60988 GCF_001266775.1 Austrofundulus limnaeus
CATTAGCACCTCTAGTAATATATTTACTGAGAAAAATGGTGACGTGTTCAATACTTATTTTACCTGCTGTATTTATTTTCTTCACCAGAGCCAGTAAACAGGTCCAGAAAGCTTAAATCTTACTTGTTTATGCTTTTTTATGTTTTCAGCACATTGGCAACGGTGGAAAGGAAAAAAACCCTTTTAACAGGAAGAAACCTCCAGCAGAACCAGGTTGAAGACAGACAGCCATCTGCCTCCATCGGCTGGGTCTATTATTCAGGAAATGTCACAGAAAACAAATTACTTGGTTTTGGACTTGACCCATATCACATTCTGGATTTCAGAATTTTTAATGACCTTATGGCCTTGGTGAACAGTTGCACTCTGATTGTTTCTTGTTTGTCTGAAGTCACCAAGTGACAAACCCTTCAGGGTGGGGTTTGAGATGCCTGATTAAAATGGATGTTGTTGAGCCTGCATTGGTGATCTTGATCCCACTGTCATGTATGGGTGTATAGATCTGAAGCTTTAATGTTTTTATTGAATTTCATGTGGAGGACTCTCAGACAGACTCTGAGTCTAATAAACTTTTTTCTCACAGATTTCTCAGCTGTCTGCTGCTAAAATCACTGAATGACTCACAGCAACATGTCTGTCCGCACAACAAGACGCATCACAATAAGAGGAAACGAGAAACCATGGATGACTTCGAAGGTGCGAGCCCTCCTGAGATCAAGAGACACAGAGAGCCAGGCTGAACAAAGCAATCAGACTAGCTAAAAGGGCCCAAGGACACTAAATTCAAGACCACTTCCAGGACTACAGAGACAGTAGGAGTCTGTGGCAAGGAATCAAAACAATCACAAATTAAAAGACCACTCCACATTCCTGCGATGGAAACACCGACTTCTTGAACCAACTGAAGAACCATTTTGGACAGTTTGAGGCTCTCAACAACACTGGTGGTAAAGGCAACTGGAGACGAGGAAGAACAGGTACTGTGTCTCAGCTCAGCTCAAGTCCTCCGCACCCTAAGATGGATCAACCCGAGAAAAACTGCTGGTCCTGACCAGATACCAGGCTGTGTGCTAAAAGAGTGTGCAGAACAGCTGACACATGTTTTTACAGACATTTCAACATCTCCCTGCGTCAGGCTGCAGTTCCATCCTGCTACATAGAGTCTGCAATCATCCCGGTTCCTAAAAAAACAGCAGTAACATCCTTGGATGACTACCGCCCAGTAGCATTAACACCAATAATCATGAAGTGCTTTGAAAGGATGGTCAAAGATCACATCACCACCACCCTCCCAACTAGGAGTGTAAGAAAATATCAATACACTGAAATATGGCGATATTTCATTTCCCGATACTGTATCCATATTCTAAAGCCCTGTTTCGATTCTTAATTAAGGTTTAAAATGTCAACCTTCTTGCCAACCGTTCATTTTTATGTTGTAGTTCAGCCTCTGACCACTAGTTGGCAGCAGTGTGCCAGCCATTTGGCTCCTCTACCTCTTGTGCACCAGAGAGTAAGGGTAGCATTAGCATTGTAAGTAAACATTAGCTTTTCTTCTTTTTCAGTAAGAGGTTTTTATTTAATTGAATTTTTGGACAAAAAAATCGCAATATATCGCAAAATATTGCCTTGCTTACAGTATCTGAATATATCGGGATATATCGTATCGTGACCCATCTGTTATGATATATATCGTATCGCCAAATTCTTGCCAATACACAGCCCTACTCCCAACATCACTGGATCCACTCCAATTTGTATGTCGCCCGCACCGCTCTACTGAGGACGCCATATCCACTGCACTCCACCTGAGCTTGAAACACCTGGAAAACAAAAACGCAATGGTCTGGATGCTTTTTGTGGACTTTAGCTCAGCCTTCAATACCATAATCCCACAGCACCTGTTCAACAAACTGGACCAACTTGGAATGAACACTCCCCTGCGAAACTGGATACTGCACTTTTTAACAGACAGACCACAGTTCGTACGGGGAGGAAACAACAGGTCAGACGCCATCATGCTGAGCACAGGCCCCCAGGAATGGGTTCTCAGCCCCACGCGTTACACCTTGATGACCTATGACTGCTGTGCCAAACACAAGACAAACCACATCATTAAGTGACACAACAGTGGTGGGTCTCATCCAGGACGGTGAGGACTAGGCCTGTCACGATAACAAATTTTGCTGGGCGATTAATTGTCTCAAAAATCATTGCGATAAGCGATAATATTGCCTGGTGACCATTTTACAACTAA
>NW_013953887.1:62512-64746 GCF_001266775.1 Austrofundulus limnaeus
TGAACTCTACATTGTTTTATAGTTTGTCAAGCTGGTTATATATTGCACAAATGCAAATGTATGCACCTTACTACATATCTTTTATTTAAACCACCTCTACCTAGATATTGATCTGGATTCTACCTCAATCTATTTCTTCTTTATTTTATTATTATACATTTCTTCTGTTTTGTTTTTATATGCCTAAGATACTTTGTTTAATTTTAGTATTTTGAACTCTACATTGTTTTATAGTTTGTCAAGCTGTTTATGTCGTGTGCTAATATGCATCATAAATTCGTTCTACAGTGCATCTCTGATGTTATGTTGAATGACAATAAAAGAATCTGAATCTGAAACAACAGATAGTGTAAGCGTTACAAAGGAAGTTAATAAATTTTGGGCTGATTAATATAAAAGAAATGTGGTTGTTTAAACAGTGGTTGTTTACATTTATGAGCCAAATTATAATTTACATATTTACAAGTTTAAAATATGTTCAACAGCATGGTTAAAATAGTTTTAAATAAGCTGAATCTGCTTTTGTGTTTCACTTATTTTGTTTACCTTACAGCTAGCTTCTGATTGGTTGATTTGGGACATGTGATGTGAAGACCAGGAAGTGTTGTGGTAAAGTGTAAAAAGTGTGGAGATCTGAAGAACTGTTAATAAAGCCATCTGTTTGCATCCTGTTTATAATTTACACCTGGAGTGATCCATCCACCACAGAACGAACCCTCACGTTACACCTGTTAGCTGGAAAACCTGTTCTCATTTTCTCTAAATGTCATCCTTCAATCGTTTTCTCCTTTAGGGAATAAAACAAGTTTGAACAAACTGAAAACAAACAGAATTAAAAATAGATCTAATATGTTTGTGATTTCATTATGGTAGTCTCCAGGGTGTTAAAGTGTTTAAGGAAACAAGCCTCAACACATCTGCTTTTATGTAACTTTTTCTGTTTGTTCTGTCCTAAACACAGGAGTCCCACATGAGTCTTATCTCCTCTGGTTTTTACAATAAATACAAATGAGCTAAACCATCATCACCTTAATTTAATCAGGTCATCAAGATCTCCATTGTGTGACCCAGGCAAGAGGTCAGTAGCACATCATAAAACTATGATCAAAATAAAGTAAAAATAAAAAGAATAAAACAATCATTTTACACATCTAAATGTTTTTATTTTTAATTTCAGTGCATAAACCTGGCAAAGCAATGGCTAAAGAAACACAAGTATTATCAGGGGTGATTCTAGGATCTGACATCAATGAGACACATATTAACGTTAAACAGCTGTGGAGTGAACCAGTCCTAGGGATGTTCGGGGGCATGCACCCCCAGAAGATTACTTAAAAACTGTTATGGACTAATTATCTATGTGTGTCACTTGTTCAATGTTAATCTGTTTGTCCAGACATCAGGACTCCACAACGGACTGACCTCTCTTGTTTGATAAGACACTCTTTGAGCTGGGAGCCCTGTGATAGGCTGGAGAGTATATTAGGTGATCTGTGATTGGTTATAAGCACGTCATATGATGTTATCATGGTGTATATTATTGGCTGTGTCTGCTGACGTGTCAGCGACAGGCCGACAGAGCTTCCTGATTGAGTCCTGTTTGCCTGTTGCTCAGAATTAAATCATTATTACGACCATACACGCAGACTTTGTTAGAGCTGAGGGCCTGCAGGAGAACTGAACTCCTACAACTGCAGCTGATTCAGTGTCCAAGAACAGAGAATATTCAGGAAACATCAAATATTATTTAGGTCAAAAGTAACTTTAAAGAAAGAGTTTGAGTTAAGCTTAGAAAAGAGTCGATTTCAGGTTCAGAGGTCAAGGCCAGGAGACTGATTCTTCATGCAACATCTATAAATCTGTCTATGGATGTGGTAAAGGTGGCAGGTTCACCTGAAGCTGTGCAATAAGTCATTAAATCAGGACAACACAGGATAAACATCAATAACCACTACACAAAGGGGGCATTACTAAAGAACACCACCTGATTGGATGATAGTTGCCTTGGCATTTCATTATATTATTAGCTTACTTTATACCCTTTCATCGGACTTTCATATTTATTTTCATTACATTTAGTTTTACAAACTTGTTACCATGGTAATTAGAAGACTTGAGAAAATACACGTAACAACAGCCTGGAGGTTAGCTGCTGACACAGTGTCAGACCCACTGGGCCTCATGCAAGAACCGTTGGTACACAGATTTGTTCTTAAGTTGTGCGTACGAGTGAT
>NW_013953887.1:65746-67313 GCF_001266775.1 Austrofundulus limnaeus
GCTGAAATCGCGTTCGGTGTGAACGCACCATAAGATTTCATCTTTATTGGCCTTTTTGATAGTGTCCATTACTTTTACTTTTATACTTTAAATAGTTTTAAAACCAGTACTTTTGTACTTTTACTTGAGTAAAAAGCTTGAGTTGATACTTCTTCTTCCAAAAAAGTATTTTTAAACCCTAGTATCTATACTTCTCCTTAAGTAATGAATGTGAATACTTTTGACACCTCTGCATATAAGTAAAATTATTCACTGCAATAAAATAACTTTGTGTGTTTTTGTCACTTTTACAGTGGATTGCATCAACTCTGTTACATCCAGAAGGGAAACTTCACCAAAGTGAAACATAAATCTGTGGATCTGTGTTTGATTACTCTGCCTGGCTTTCTCAAGGACCAGGATGTGACACAAAAATCTGAATTATGGAACTGAAAGTGAAAGTAGTCAAACTGAATTTTTAATGAACCAAAATACAGTTTCAAAGCAAATTAATTCAAATTCTAAACTTTAAATTCAGTTTCAATTTAGTGAAATTTATTCTCAAACCAATGCATTCAATTTGAAATGATGAACATTCAGATTCAATCTGAACAAATCAAATTCAGTTCCTGCTGGAACAAGATTGATCCCATAGATGAGGAAATCTGTGATCCACCCAGTGGGTCTAGTGAACAAACCGTGAACGAGCATTAATCCTGAAGGATCTACAGCTGGTTTTAATGAACCACACTAACGAAGCGTGGCTTGGTGTTAGAGCAACAGATTACAGCTGTTTACAAGTTGAAGGCTAGTTCAAGCTCAGCTTACAGCTCAGATCCTGGATTTATAAATCTGAATTTTGTGAAATGAGCCTCTGAAGGAAACAATACAACAACAATAATAACATCAAGAAAGGGAAGTCAGCTCAGTTTGTTTTATGACTGATAAGAGGCAGATGTCCATGCTTCCAGTTCTCCATTAAAGCACAGAGAGCAGTGCAGGGCAGCCCCCCTCGGAGACCCCTCCTCACCCGAGGCTGAGGGAGAGTCGGACTGTGGAGCTCAGTGGGGCTAAAGTCTGATCGAGCTGCTGGTTCAGTGTTGATTCAGTGATACATGAAGCCTGCTGTTGCCTAGGCATTGTGTGTCTGTGTTTGATAGTGTTCAAGTGATGTTAGCATTATTGCTAACATGCTAATAGGAAGCTGTAACAGACGATCGTGCTATGCTAACTGTTCCACCCCCTGACTGCTGCAGGGGCGTGTCTTAAGGGCTCGACACACGGGAGGCGATGTCGCTCTCTCTCCATTCATTTCCTATGGAGCCTGTGCGGTGAGGCGACAATCACTCGCCCTCCTCCAGCTAAGCCACCGGCGAAAATAGTGCATGTGAAATTTCACGCTCGTACACGTAGACGTGCACACGCGAGCTTGCAACGCGACATATGAAAGTTGAAAAATGTTCAACTTTTGTCGCTGTCGCTTAGCGTACAACCAATCAGCGAGGGTTTCATTGACTGACACACACAGCATCACAGGACATTTCCTTCTCTCATTCAGTAAAGAAGGAAGACAAACAGCCTGCGCTGC
>NW_013953887.1:68313-70529 GCF_001266775.1 Austrofundulus limnaeus
GTACTATATAACATTTTAGACACATTCTAGACAGTTTATCAGCTAAAAAAAGTTAATTTGGGGTAAGTTACACTTTAAGTTTTTACCTCACTCAGAACACAAGCATACGGTTGCAAAGTGTGTGTCATAATGCAGGTTCAACAATGTTCATTTTTTTCCAGGCATCTCAGGACCCCACCCTGAAGGGTTGGCCACTTGGTGATGTATTGGTTACTAGAAACACTAGAAGAGCACAACCCTCCGCCAAGACCATGAGGTCATTAAAAACTTATGAGATCCAGATTGGGAACTGGATCAATACCAGAATCAAATCCTTTGGTTTCTGTGACAACACCAGCAACCCTCCAACAGCCTCCAACGTGGACCTGCACAACCTCCATGGTGGAGGTACTAAACAAGACCCATCCCTTGGGCATACCTGTGTTTAATGTGGCAGAGTAATCAGATCAAGTTATATAACTGCAGACTTGTTGGGAGCTGTTTTTAATCTAAACCTCAAAGTTACCTTACAGCTCACACTTTCAGATCATGCAAACATTTGAAAACAGGATGGAGAAAACACAAGGAGCAGATGAAAGGTAGATTTATTGGACCTGTTTACTGGCTCTGGTAATGACAACATTTCTCTTCGGCAGAGATGAAACAAAGCAGCTGCCTCCAGGGAGAAATTCACCGTCAGATCAACACATTCTCACAACAACACATTCTCACAACAACACATTCTCACAACAACAACACACATTTAATAATTACCCTTGAAGAGATGGAAGAGATCCTTCCTTATGGGGGGTTGATGAAGTAGTTCTGCTGTGAACTTCATGCACTTTGTGTGGAGCAGTCCTTACTGTTTGGTCTTTTATTGTGTGTGTGTGTGTGTGTGTGTGTGTGTGTGTGTGTGTGTGGCAGTCACAAAAAAATGTTTTTTTCTGACAAAACCTAAAACTTCTTTGTATGATTTTGTCAAAACGTTTCAAAGCCCACAATGACGTTACAGTAACTTTACTACACTCACATGACCCTTAGTGTAAAAACTCTGCCACATTAAAATACATCAACACAACTTTAGGTCCTGTCATGGACTAATTATTTATATCTGTTTCACCTTGACGCTGTCCATTACTCATATCTTATGATAACTTATTCAGGCTCTTAATCTGTTTGTTTGCAGACGTCAGGACTCCAGCACCGGAGTGACCTCTCTTGTTCGATATGTTAACTCTTTGAGCTGAGAGCCTGTCATTGGCTGATAGTAAGATTAGTCGGATTGTGATTGGTTGTAAACTGTCACATGGTGTTAACATGAGATTATATCATTGGTTTGCTGTCTGCTGACGGCGGCCTCAACTCAACAGACTTCCTTGATTGTTCTCTGTTTGTTGTTGCCCAGAATTAAATAATTCACGACCATACACACAGATTTTCTGTACATTTATTCGTGTTTCTGCATTCTTGATAAACTTGCCACGACAGTCCCATTTTTTAATCATATAAAATAATGCATTCCGCTCAGTAATGTGTTTTTTCCCTTTCACCTCTATCCTTATACTTACTTATACCAACCCACTGTGTGGTGCACTGCTTTTTTATTTGAGACATTGTAAAAATCACAGACAGTTGGCTTATGGCAAGCCATTTTAGCATATAATCGGTTTCATCTGACTATCCTGAATTACATTCTAGATATCTAAAAATAAGTTTTGACTAGGAATAACTAATTTTTGACTATCCAGAATGTTAATTAAGATATCTGTATCAACATTATGACTAGTCATAATGTAATTTAAATATCTAAAATGACGTCACTGGATTCATCATTTGAAGGGTCAAACCGTAATTGTAATTCAAGATATGTCAAATGTAATTATGACTCGTCAAAATGACGTTTTTAGATATCTGAAATAAGAAATTGCTCAAAAGCCCCCATGCTGCCACTTAGCTGTCCAAATAGTTGCCTGCAGAATTTTGTGAAGCAATGAATAACAATAAACTGTTTTTAAATTCATGTTGAGCACGAGCTACAGAGATATAAATCGTGTTAAAAACAGAATTTGAGCTGAACTGACGTCTGACACTGCAGACCACCTAATAGCACATTAAAATAAGGCTAGTGACTTAGTACGTCTACTTGTAAATCATAGCTATATGCAGGCTAGATAGCTCATGGCGTGCACATATTATTTATATTTCATATTCATATTTTATAAAATAAGACTGTG
>NW_013953888.1:0-540 GCF_001266775.1 Austrofundulus limnaeus
CCTCTCTACAATGTAACTTGGCTGTGTACGATAATTTTCCTCAAAATACGATAATTTTCCTCAAAATACGATAATTTTCCTCAAAATACGATAATTTTCCTCAAAATACGATAATTTTGAGCTGCTGATACGATAATTCAACATTTCCCACCTGGCAACACTGGTGCTGTGAGACAGCGTTCCCATGCAGAGCTCCGACCATGATGTTGCGAGACTTTAGGATCACGTGTTTAAAACATGATCTTGAGGTGGAAAATAATGAACGTCATACGAGCTAAAAAGCAAACAAAAACTTATTTTCACCTGGAGTGGGAAGAGAACTCATATGTAATTCAAGCGCTGCCTTGTCCAAAAAGGATAATGTGGAACGGCATTTCAAAACAAGGCACAAATGCGGATTTCCTCCTAAAACCGCACAACATCGATTTTCACACCAGAGGTAAGGCTAATATAGCCCATTCTGCCTCAACACAAAAAAAGTCTTTCAGCAATGACCAAATTATGAAAGAAGCGTTTGAGGCTGCCGACATGCTTTTCCGT
>NW_013953888.1:2632-3970 GCF_001266775.1 Austrofundulus limnaeus
GAACTGTGTGCAGCAGATGATCTGAGTCCAGAGTTCTCAGTATGAAACCTTCTGGAGCTCTTCTGTGTGACTCTAGGTGTGACAGAGTGTGGATGGTTGATTGTTTCTTTTGTGTCCCTGATGGAGACTGGAGACCTGTCCAGTGGCCTCATGTGTAGACGGTGCATACGCAAAAAAAAGTTGCGCGCGCCAGGTTCTACGCCCATGCTGTGATGTATAAAAATCAACGTTGCGTGAAAGTGTACGTATATTTACGCACACCTTTCACCTGCTGTGAGAATGTGCAGCAGCCACGCTAAGTTTTTCAACCAACAGTTTTAACTCACAAAGTCATGAATCTGACCTGAATCCAAAGAAATATGACTTCGTTGTGTTTTCTGGATGTGAGGAGAATGTGAACACAGTGTCAGATTTTTTTTAGTTTGAATTTTTATTGTTTAAACTCGAATGATGATGAAACTGAACCCCGGGAATGAAAATCATTTAGCCTCAGACAAGGAAATAGATCAGTCTAAAAATGATCAAAAGAACCTCAGTCCAGTCTACTGTAAACTGTTTATAAATTTTTGTCACATAGTTAAAAACCTTTTGTGTCCCGTGCCGGAAAAACCCGACACATTAAGTGTGGCATAAAAATAAAGTAAATGAAATAAAAAAGGCTGAAGAGAGGGAGCAAAATTGGATGCAAATGGTGGCTCACTGTACGGTAAGAATAATTATTTTTTCTGTTTGTTGTCTTCTAGCTGATGCTGAGTCGAGTTGTGGCCGTAGCGCAGCAGCTGCGCTTTGGGTAGATTCTCGTGCCAGGCGCGCACGCACCCTCGCCAGCTGGGAAGCTGTTCATATGTGTCAACCCCTTTGGGCGTTAACTTGTCTAATGAGCCTCAAAAATCTATATTTTTTGCTAAAAATCCGTAGGCTACCACTTGTACCCGTGCGTGGCAGTGGGGTGGGGGTCTGTGGAGATGACAGCGCCTGCTGTAACTCAGGAGCAAAGGAGAGAGGAAAAAGTGGATAACGTGATATTTTTCTGTTGTTTTTTTTTTTAACGTCCGTTCAACGCCGCGTTCAACTAAATAGACAACAACTAACCAGCTTCAATATCACATTCGGGAGATGTCTGTAAATTTCAGAAAAATCTCAGGCTTTGGTTATCCCGTGCAAATGCGCCACATAAGAAAATGACGTCCTGATTCATCTCAGTAATCCAGGTAAAAAATCAAAAAGAAAAAAATTGTATAGGTCTTCTGGACGGGTTCTTCTCTAATGAAACGTTTCGTCTCTCCTCCAAGAGACTTCTTCAGTCTCAACCAGTGGTTATTCCGTATGTTGCGGGTG
>NW_013953888.1:6689-8326 GCF_001266775.1 Austrofundulus limnaeus
GAGTAAAAGAAGCCATTTTTGTGAAGAAAGACCGTCCATCATTAAACAGAGGTGGAGGCCTCCGTTTTCAGTTGTCCCCCTCCTACAGCGTGGCTGTTGCCAGTATCACTCCACCCCCTGTTAACAATAAGTGTTAATTAGGTGTCAATGATAGCCATGTGATGTATCGGTCACATGGAGCAGGGCTTAAAAGCCTGAATTTTACCTGAAACTCTCAGACTGAAGAAGTCTCTTGGAGGAGAGACAAAACGTTTCATTAGAGAAGAACCCGTCCAGAAGACCTATACAATTTTTTTCTTTTTGATAAGACAATGACACTCCACCCCACCCTGACCCTGATTAGGAACAAGGATAGGAGGAGGAGGATTTTTCTTTATAGCAGAAAACAGACATTTAATTATAAAACAGGATTTATTTTATGTTAATCTGAATCAGTTTAGTGCTGTTTGTAAATGTATTTGACAGTTTTGTAGGAATGAACACGYTTGTAATGTTTGTTCAAAATAAACCTGTTTCTTATGACTTCTGTAACATGTTTTGAATAAAATATCAGTAAAAACCTCAAATTATGTCCTTTCTAAGAATTAGAACTCTCTTGTAGACATAAAGGATAACATTTAGAAAATGCAATTATGCAACTATCAAAAAAACTTCCTCTCAGTCACTGAAAATAATTTATTTACCACATTTTAAAGACCGATTATTATCTGGGCCCTTAAGGGTTAATGCTCCAGAACGGGACTGTCTGCCTGACCTGTAGTGTGTGTGAAACAGAAGAGGAGAGGAGCTCCATGTTTGAGTCCAGCAGGACCTGTACAGCAGCTGATTCTGTCTGGATTTGAGTTTACGAACTTCTCTGGTTACTTTTTTCAAAGTTGAGGGACATTACAGCTGCGCTGCTGATCAGCGCTATTTATAGAACATGAATGGACTCACGGGAACCTGGTCGCACATGGGGTCTGTGTTGGTGATTCAAAATTATTGATAAGGTAACAATGCTATGGCTTCATCTGCCACATTTTATTTTAAACAAAGAAAAAGTAGCTTGCAAAGCTGTCGCATCGGTGCAACGTGATTAAAAGCAGAGTTTTCATCGCATGCGCACACGTTTTCCTATCTTTGTGAGGACCACACACATCGCTCAGCCTCGCTCTGCGCCGTCTTTTTTCCCCAGGTTTGGCGAGAGGTGGATACAGAGGGATGCAAAAAATAGCTCTGGACTTGATCTGGACTTATTTAAATAAAAATGACTGCGTGCCGTGAAATTCTTATGCTGCATTCACACCGAACGCGATTTCAGCTTCAAAATCGCAGCCAACGCTGAAGTTTGAAGCTTGTGCACGTTGAAGTCAGACGCAGGACAGCTCTTGAAGCGCTGCACGGCAGAGCCTCCCTGCCCCTCCCTCCTCTGTCGGGCTCTATTTAATGTCGGACGAGGAAGTGACTTTGCTTTATTTACAGAGAGCAAGAGCATGTCACGTTCATCAGATAATTAATTCATAATTATTTCACCAGATAATTCAGAGTAGAGGCTCACAGCTCGCTTTCAGGACTATTTTTGTCCCGAGTCCAGTCTGATGAGTCGCTGTCACGCATTGCTGCGGATCAGGACACGACTGGAGGCACTCATTTCAGCT
>NW_013953888.1:8702-9859 GCF_001266775.1 Austrofundulus limnaeus
GCCTTGGAGTTCCCCCGGAGGAGCTGGAAGAAGTGGCTGGGGAGAGGGAGGTCTGGGCCTCCCTTCTGAAGCTGCTGCCCCCGCGACCCGACCCGGATAGGCGGAAGAAAATGGATGGATGGATGGATGGACTTTAGAGCTACGGAGAGTAAATTTCATCATAGTAGATGTTTATCAGAGAATGCTGTAGCTAAATTTAAAGAATCTCTTACATCTTTATTTTCCTCTGTCTTAAAGAATAGAGCCCCCCGCGTCCGTTCTTTATGAGATGAGGTGGAGAACGAGTCCCTGAACACAGACCCTAAAATTAACCATTGACCCTGATCCCTAATATTAACCTTTTTTTTAATCCCTGAACACAGACCCTAAAATTAACCATTAATCCTGATCCCTCAGACCCGGAAAAGTCGCGGGTGGCAAGCGTCAATATGTTACGAGTCCAACATGAGAACGTGTTAAAGAATAATGTAACAGAGAACAGTAACTTATATGGTCTTGTTGATAATATTACAATTTTAATGCAAACCTCTCTTGATGAAATTGCTCCACTAAAAAAGAAAGTTTTCGATCGGAGGAAGCTGACTCCTTAGAGTTATGTTCTTTAAAAACAAGCATCTAGAAAACTGGAGAGAAAATGGTACTCCACTAACATAGAATAATTTTATTTAACCTGGAGAGACAGYCTACTAACATATAAGAAAGCCCTTCGTAAAGCTAGAACTGTATGTTTTTCATCTTTAATAGAAGAGAATAAAAACAATCCCAGGTTTCTGTTCAGTACTGTGGCTTGACTAATGAAAAGTCGTATCACTGTTAAGCCATGTATCCCTATAACTCTATGTAGTGATAACTTCATGAGGCTCTTTATAGATAAAATAATTTTAATCAGGAATAAAATTCATGCCAAACTTCCTACTACTGTCTCTGATTCTCTGTCAGATGAGGCAGCTTTAGTGTCACTAGAACCTGATTTCTGTCTGGACAGTTTTTTGTCCTGTTGAGCTCTCTGAATTATCTAAAATAAGTTTCATCCAAACCATCAACATATCTGCTAGATCCCATCCCAACCAGACTGTTCAAGGAAGCATTTCCCTTAATTAATACCCATATTTTAGATGTACTTAATTTCAGTGGCGGCTGGTCAATAGGGTCAATAC
>NW_013953888.1:10022-14876 GCF_001266775.1 Austrofundulus limnaeus
TGAGCGTTTTCGTGCGAGTCACTTCCAGGTCACGCTGTGTTCGCCTCCCCAGATTCCCATACACAACTCATGAAGATTTTGTTCATGCGCAGTAAGTCCTCAATGCAAAAGAATAGGATGGCCTGTGTTCGCAGCTGACCTGTGAACACACAACGGTAGTGGGTGGGTCCACCTGCGTCGATGACTCAACGTCATAAGGCAGCAGCCGGCAAGCAATACGAGGCGGAGTTTGGAGAACAACAAATGAGAAATGAAGAAGACAACACCGTAACCCCGGATTTACACTACATGCGTCTCCGCTCCGCTGGGCTGCGGTGCGCAGGTCGCAGCTGTTCGTTTTGTATCTAAATTTATACAGCCTCCGCTCTGCTCAGCTCTACTCCAGTCCAACAGAGAGTGTGGAGGAAGATCGCGCGATAAATTCAGTGATAAATGTGGAAGTCACAGCAAAAAATAATTAATTCTGTGAAAGACGAACTCCAAACACAGCTGAAAACATTAATATAAAGGCTTTTGATATCTAATGATGAAACTGTCTCGCTGTCGTCTTTTTGAAACTTCTGATTTAAAAATAAATCCACATGTATCGTGTGTGTACACACACGAAGCATATGTGTACACACACGTGTATCGTGTATCGCTTCATGTTTCCATCTGCTTCCCAAACAGAACGATACATTCTGACAACATTTGTGTAGAAATATATCCACATATTGATTAATATAGCTGGGACTTCGACATTATCCCGACAAATTATTCCACCTAATAGCATACAAATTCACGCAGATTACTTAATTTAATAGATTATTCTCACAGTAAAAACATTGGAATGACTGTTCTGTCTTCAGATGCAGAAAAAGTGCTTGATGGAGTAAACTGGAAATTCTTATTTGCAACCTTGCTTAAATTTGGTTTTGGAAATTATTTTACTAACTGGTTAAAAATCTTATATAGCTTACCAACAGCATGTGTTAGGACAAAAAACTTAATTTCTTCTAGATTTTTTCTTCAGAGAGGCACCAGGCAGGGATGTTCACTGTCCCCCTCACTGTTCGCTATTTTCATTGAACCTTTAGCAGCTGCAATCAGGCAAACTGCAGATATTAAAGGCATACAATGTAAGAACATAGAACATAAAATTAGTATTTATGCTGATGATGTCCTACTTTTTCTTCAACATTCAGAAAGCTCTCTTTCTCAGGTTATTGATTTAATAAATTCCTTTTCAAGAATTTCTGACTACTCCATAAACTGGTTAAAATCTAAAGTTATTCCAATAAACTGTGTTCTTAACAGTTCTCTTAATACACAACTGCAATCAGGTAATATTAAATATTTGGGTATTAATGTTTCTCATAGATTGGAAGACTTAATGAAATTAAACCACAGCCTGCTTTAAAAAAAAGTGACGATGATCTAACTAGATGGAAATCTCTACCCATATCACTTATGGGAAGAGTTGCTTCAATTAAAATGATGGTACTACCCAGAATAAATTATTTATTCTGAATGATACTGTAATGGAACTAATACTTTTATTTAAGCAAGTAATTCATGACATCCTTTAATGACCTAGGTTTTCATGACATGCTGTTCATCTGCAGATAGAATGATTGAAGTCAGAACAAGATTTGCCAACAACAGTCATTCTTAGATATCACTTGAGTTTATCTTTGTGTTTTCCATTGACCTTGTATCAAATCTTGCTAAGATGACATAATGATGTTTGTTAATATATATATGAGGCCTCTCGAGACACACAGTGAGTAGTGTGGAGAGACAGTGACAGAGAGAAGCAGAGGCACAGAGACAGGTCAGGTTGTTCTCTGCTGTGTTTCCTGTTGTTGCAATAAAAAGCTGATCATCCCACAGACTGCCTTCATTCTTGGACCACGTATTTCTGTCTTTGTTAAATAAATACTGCCATAACAGTTTGGCATTGTCTGAAGGCAGCTCCAAGGACCGGAGTTTACCCGCAGCGACCGACTTTTTCGGATGACCACTGGACAATGGGAAAAGAAGGCTTTTTCTGAGAAAGCTGACCTGGCTTCCTCTGCTGATCGTGTCTGGGTGGTGATCTGTCCTTACTTCGGCCGCTGTGGGTGACCTTTCGGACTGGAGCTGAAAAGAACCTGTCTGTGACAAAAACACGGTGAGCTAATATTTTCATTAGCCCCTTATGCAAAAAGCTATGGCTATTTTCGGCCCACCACACACTGAAATTCTAATTGTTAGATGCTCGTCTGATCGCTTCTGCGGTTGTTGATTTTAGCCGAGGTAGATTTCGGGAGTGTTTTATTCCAAATCGAGTCAAAACAGGGAGTTTAGCTTTCTGTTTTGAAGTAGCCAAGAGGACATTGTTTGTCTTGGTGAGTGTAGGCAGTTTAGATAGACTGAGATGGAATGACTTTGAACCAACATGGATCAGAGCTGTTAACTTCAAACATAACAGTTTGGCGTTGTTGGCAGAGACCACTAGGAGATCGACGGCCACATTGCAGATGGACTGATATGAGTGAGAGGACTGGACTGCTCAGGACCATGTCTCCAGCTGGATAAAAGAACCTTTTTATGGTAAATTGTTTTAACAACAGAGATACACTGGTGATGATTGTGATGGATGATCTTGAATAAAAAATGAACATTGAATTTTTATTTTTCGCTGTTGAAGAACCTGAAAAGATTTTTGAAACATCATCTGCTGAGAGTGAGTACAGAAAAGCTTCAGGATACCTCCTTACTTTTCCAAAGAAGATTTCTGCCAGCTTCTCCAAAAGGTGACGGTGTTGGAGCTCAAGATTAAACGTTTGGAAGAGATGAATGCTTTGGAGAACTCAACATGTGTTAAAATGGGTGAGAAGGCTGAGATGAGAGATCCACTGGACAAGAAGATGGAAGCTGCTTCTGAGTGTAAAACTGTATGGAACTCTCTTTGTGCCAGACCAAAAAATCTCTCGGGAAGGATTCCGCTCTTAGATGACATCGAATGGCCATAATTACAGAGAAATGCTTTTTCTCCACCAGCAAGGAGAAGAAAGCAACAGGCTGTAATCAAAACACCTGATAACGGCCAGAGAAATGAAGCAGTGTTTCTTCAAAACAGATTCACACCACTAGAAGAAACTGGAGAGTCTGATCAAAGTTCCCCATCTGATCTCAGTGAGGGATCTGAGACCAGATCCAGATCCAACTCAAAGCCAAAGCAAGTCAAAAGAGAGACTTTTAAAAATCAAGAAATGCTGATCATCACAAATAAAATGGTGAATGAGATCAGAGGCTTCTGTAACAAGAAAAAAGTCAAAGTTCTGAGTTTTGCTGATGAAGTGTCTGACCTCACAGAGAAGATTCTGCAAATAACAGCAGAGTATCCAACTTTGAAGACACTCATCATTCATACAGGAAGTGATGAAGTGATGAACCGACAGTCAGAAATTCTGAAGAAGGATTTTATTCTGCTGCTGAATGCAGTTAAAAATCTCAACATGGATGTGTTCCTCAGTGGGTCCGTTCCCACAGCAAGAGGAAGAGCTGAGAGGTTCAGCAGACTGTTGGCTCTTAATGGCTTTTTGGAAAAGTCCTGTGTTGACCACTCTGTGAGTTTTGTGGATAACTTTGATCTCTTTTGGGAAAGAAAACATCTCTTCAAGACTAACGGGCTGTCTCTGAATCAAACTGGAGCACAGCTTCTGGCTTCCAACATGAAGTATTTCCTGACCAAAGTTCCGGCTGGAAACAAACAACAGGACAAACCACAACAGCTGACATCTGAAGGACAGCTGGAGAAAACTGAGATATCAGTGGAACACAGTGTGCCAGTTACTAATAAGAAGACTGCTGCAGAATCTGAACCAGAGAGAGAGGAGTTACTTCAACCTGCAGAACCAGCATCACAAACAGAGGATCTCTGGGACTAAAGAGTTTTTTTTGTTTTATTGATCATTTAATTGGTAATTTAATGATTAGATGGGGGAGATGTAATGGAACTAATACTTTTATGTTTAAGCAAGTAATTCATGACATACTTTAATGACCTATGTTTTCATGACATGCTGTTCATCTGCTGATAGAATGATTGAAGTCAGAACAAGATTAGCTAACAACAGTCATTCTTAGATATCACTTGTGTTTATCTTTGTGTTTTCCATTGACTTTGTATCAAATCTAGCTAAGATGACATAATTTGTTAATAGTTTGTTAATATATAAATGAGGCCTCTCGAGACACAGAGAGTAGTGTGGAGAGACAGTGACAGAGAGAAGCAGAGGCACAGAGACAGGCCAGTTTGTTCTCTGTGTTTCCTGTTCTTGCAATAAAACTCAGATGATCATCCCACGGAGTACCTTCATTCTTGGACCATGTATTTCTGTCTTTGTTAAATAAATATTGCCATAAAAATACAAAATAAACCTTCACCTGAGTGGTTTAGATCCCTGGATTCTTTCATTTCTAAATTACTTTGGAAAAATAAAACCCCACGTATTAGTCTAAAAACACTACAGAAAACTAAAGATAAGGGAGGACTAGATCTTCCCAACTTCTACCACTACTTCATGGCCAGTGCATCTCAAAATGGATAAATCCTAGCCCATTAGACAAATCCTGGATTGACACAGAACAAACACTGTGCCATAATATTAGGGTGTCAGACCTTCCATTCATTAGCATAAACATAAAACAACATGTTTGTTTCAAAAGCATTAATATCAGCTCATCTCTGACAGCATGGTGGGAATTTCTGAAAATGACAAAGTCTTCACTACTCGGTGGCAAGGCCCTGGGGGTGGATGAGATCTGCCCGGAGTTCCTTAAGGCTTTGGATGTTGTAGGGTTGTGTTGGCTTACGCAACTCTGCAA
>NW_013953888.1:15979-18433 GCF_001266775.1 Austrofundulus limnaeus
GTTCCTGGGTGGGGAGGGGCGTGGCTCTCGCCCTGGGGGGACCCTGGGGGTCTGGGGGATATTTTCTGGTGGCTACATGTGGACTCTTAGGTGGTCTGTGGTGGCGGTCATGGGTTGCTGACCCGGTGGCCTGACTGTGCTGGGGTGGGTTCGGGGTTGGCGTGGGGAGCTTGGGGTTCTGGGGTCGTGCCGCCCCTGCGCTGTGGTCCTGGTGGGGTCGGGGGGGCTTGAGGCCTGGCGGGTGGATTGCCAGGCTCTGGGCCGGTTTGTGCCCTGGTGCCCGGCTCTGGGCGGGGGCCTTTTGGTGCGCTGGTGGGCTGCGGGGTTGGGTTGGCTGGGGAAGGGGCCGGTGGCCCGTGGGAGGGGTAGGCCAACCCAGCCTGGGTGTCTAGCGTGCTATATGTTCTGTGAGTTGTCTGAATGATGGGGTGGGCATAGTATTTCTTCTGGGGTGGGGCTGGGCGGATGACCGTGGTGGCAGCGGCGGGCTGTGCTGGGTCGGCTGGCTGGCCCCTTTGTTGTGGCGGGGGCTCGCTCTTGTTCCCTCCTTGCGCTGTCGGCAGCTGGGTGTGCGCTCTCGGCTAGATCATTCTTGCTGGGGTTCGGTAGCTTCCTTGGGCTGCCGGTTGGCTGTGGGGCTGGGGGTCGGGTCTTGGGGGTCTGTGCGGCTCTGGGGCGGGGGTCCATTGGTCCCGGTTTCTGGCAGTCCTCCGGGCTCTGTCTGTTCGTGATCTGGCGTCTTCTGGGCCTGGCGGTCTGTCTGGAGGAGGAGGTCTTGGGGGCCTCAGTCCCTGGGTGGGTCTCGGGGAGCGGAGGAGCCTACAGGGGTCAGTGGGGGAGCTGGCCCCCTGTGGGAGCATTCTTGCTCCCTCAGTTTTTTCCTCCCCATCCCCTGCCGCAGACCTCCACCCTCTTCATTTTTCAACTGCACTCATGTAGGGTTTTTGGGGCACAGGTGTGTTACAGCGGCAACAATTTTACATCTGTTTGCTGTGGCCACCTGGGCTCCAATTTTACTGTACAACTTAGACATTTACTCATAACCTCATAACATTTACACATAGGAACTTGGGGGTGGGCACTTATGCATGTAAGGGGCGGGATGGGACAGTCTCGCCACTGATGCCTGTGCCCACTCACATTGTTTGCTTTTAGACATTTAGGGTTAAGGTTAGTGTTGGGGTGGAGGGGAAACTGGCATTGTGCTGGCCTTTGCCCTGTCTTCTTCCCTGTTTTAATTGCATTATAGAACATCAAGCATCAACAGTACATTTGAGGGTGGGGGTGTGTGTGTCGAGGTCTTTTTCACTCCCTCGTTGGCCATCTGGGGATGGGGTCCTGGGTGGGGGGGGGCGCTGACCTTCTGGTGGGGCCTGGGCTGCGGGCGGACACGGGGCTTGGATGGGCTCCGGAGGCGGAGCTGGCACTCCGGCTTCCCTGGGGCTGTTCGGGCTCCCAGAGTCTGGCTCCTGGTTGCCTGGGTGGTCTGGGGCGTGGCTTTGCTGGGGCAGGGGGCTGGTCGATCGGACTGGTGCTGCCCGGGCTGGGACTTGGCTGTCTGCTCTTCTCCACCCCAGATTGAAGGGGTCTACCTCCTGGGTTCAGGTGTGAGCTGCCCTCTGCAGGGGGTGAGTGCATATCCTGGACCTGGGGGGTATAGAGTATGTATGGGGAGTGTGAGTGGATTGTGGCATCCATCTTGTGTGTCTTTGAATGAGTGGGTGAGAGGATGAGGGTGGGACTGTGTGATTGTGTATGCTTGTATTTTTGTCAGGCTGGGACTTGGGCAGCCCCTTCTTCTGGATCATTTTAGGGCCCATTACTCCCCTGCCGTGCTGTCCTCTGGTGTGTTGTGCCTTTGCCTGCCGGCGCACTGGTGGCTCTCGTTGTCAGAGGCTGGGTGCTTGGGCGTGTGCCGACTCAGCCCGGTGGCTGCCCGGTGGGGCTTGGGTCCCTCTGGCCCTGTCGGGCCTTGGCCTGGCGGGTGGGGGTGCGGCCTGGGGGCCCGGGCCTCTGTGTCCATGCCTGGATCCACTCTGGTGCGGTGGGTACCGGCGGGCCCTGTGAGTTCGTCGCTGCTGGCCCCAGGGGTTGCTGTGTGTGGTCGCTGGTGGTGCTCTTCCGGTTCTCTCCGGTGGTCCTCTTTGGGGGGTGGGTGGGCGGCCCTTACGGCGCGGGTGTCTCTGGGGCTGCGCACTTGGAGGTCCCTCTCGGGGACTTTGGCGCTGGTCTCCCTTATGTCGGCTTCCGGCTTTGCGGGTCGGGTCTGTGGTCTCCCACAGTCACTTTGAAACATTCCATTGGAGAGATCTTGTATATACAGGCATACTCATAACCGCACACAAACAGGTGTTTACATCCTGGGTTTTCTATTTGGGCACTAACTGAATGTATGTGCAAATGTGTATGTATAGATGTGTGTGTGTGTGTATAGATATTTGTGTGTGTGTATAG
>NW_013953888.1:18443-19870 GCF_001266775.1 Austrofundulus limnaeus
TGGGGGGGTTATAACCCCCCCATCCCCCGTGTAAATTACGCCGGTGCCTCTGTGGACCAGTCTGGACCACGGGACAGCCAAGAGCAAATGACCACTGGATCTAAGACATGTGGAGGCACATAGGGCTGCAGGAGGTGTAGGGGGGTTACTTATGTAAAATAAGTCCCTCTACATCTTCTCATAACAAAGTTATGAGAGAAAATTTTTACCAAGGTTTTTCTCATTACTTTAATATTTGACTGTGTAAAGTGAAGAGTGACACAATAAGGGAACGTCAGACGAGTTCAAGTTGATTCATAAAAGATTATGCAATCATTTATTTACACAAATTGAACAGATCATGTTACACCTGATTGTGGATTTTCCTATTACAAGTGTCAGAGTTAAATGAGATAAAACTCGCGTCCGAATTTCAGTTCACATTAAACTCAGATTACTTATATAGAACAGTAAAATGTCAGCTCTGATGTTAAAACTAAACAATTCTACTGGCACTTTAACTTAAGATAGGCAAAGAAAGATAAGAAAAGGTTTGAAATTAAAGGTTAGTGTTTCTGCTTTTATTTTGGTGAGGGTCTGTGACAACCGGATTAGCACGTCCTCTCTGCGCTCAGACTTCAACATGACACGTCACCCCGAACACGTCAGCTTTACCTGGTGATGTCTTCTTAAGGCACCCCTGGGTAGGAACTGTCTCACCTCCGAACAGCCAGGGAACTTTTTATCAGCTCGCTTACTGGTCCTTGGCAAGTAGGTGTTTTTCAGGTGACTTTTCGTCTGTTTAGATCTTCGCCAGAAAGATTCTAGCTGAAGTTTCCGGTCGTCCTTCAAAATAAAAGTTCTCCCCTCGGGAGGTAAAACACTCTTTATGAGACGTGTGTCTCTGGGTGGACAGAAGCGGTGTGCTTCTGTCCTGGCCGGCAAATCTACTCGATTTGGCTTCTGAGTCAGACCTGCGGCCCGGCTGTTCCTCCGGAGAGAAAAAGCCGGTCTTCCAGTTTCGGCATTCAGGAAGAAGAGACTCCGTGTCTCTCCAAGATGTCTGTGTTAGTCAGAGTCGGATGCCTTGGATCCGCCCTCAGGCGTTAAGAGTTGAGTCAGAGAAAGGAAAGGAAGATAAGCTTTGCCAGMTGGCGCCAGTGAAGGACACATTCTGTAGTTGGTTTCACAGAATGATAACCTCTTCTTAGCTTTTCTTTCTGATAGACTCTAAAAGAAATCACTGTAAAGCATTTATGATGATTAATTAACATTTCTGTTTAAATAATCAGTCTGAACTTGGTCCAGATAAATGAAAGATTTTCTCAAGAAAACTCAAAATTATATTACTGATGTTTCCAGTAATATATTCCAGCTTCCTCCCACAGACTAAAAACATGACTGTTAGGTTAATTGATAACTCTAAATTGTCCCTAGGTGTGAGTGAG
>NW_013953888.1:30164-39420 GCF_001266775.1 Austrofundulus limnaeus
GCACTCAAATCACCTTTCTTCCCCATACTGATGCTCGGTTTGAACTGCAGGAGATTGTCTTGACCATGTCTACATGCCTAAATGCACTGAGTTGCTGCCATGTGATTGGCTGATTAGAAATTAAGTGTTAACGAGCAGTTGGACAGGTGTACCTAATAAAGTGGCCGGTGAGTGTACATGTTTAACATGCAGATAAGAGCTCTGCTCCAACTTACCTTCAGATCTACAGCCTACAACAAAATAATGTTTACATGATTTATTGTTCCACTCATGTAGCAGACGTCAGTCTGTTCTCTCCACCTGCTGTCAGACAGAATGAGCAGAGTTCAAATCTCCTCGCCTCGTGCACGAGCACCTGATATGCATTCATCAGTTTACCCTGCTCATTTACACAATTTTCCTGAAGATAAAAGAGTTTGTTGAATCTGAYGTAGCATGTTCGTACGAACAAAAGGAAGAGAAATTTCGGATAAGAATACGAAAATGTTCTTGCATAAGGCCCAATGTTTCTCGCGCTGCCAGCTGATTTTCATCCGTTCCCCGGAGGTAAAAAAAATCATAATAATAAAAATTAGCATTTTGGTACTTTTACTTTAATCAATGCAAGTGATCTGGTTATCAAATTAAATATTTAACAACTAATAGAACTTGTTTAGCTTTTATTTAAAATTGGTTGGTTATCACAGACCATACAACCACTAGCTACTGTATGTAATATAGTGCAAATGGTAAATGGTAAACGGTACTGAACTTATAGAGCGCTTTTCAAGTCCCTCCGGACCCCAAAGCGCTTTACACTAACAGATATTCACCCATTCACACTCACATTCACACACATGGCAAACTACACTGTAGCCACAGCTGCCCTGGGGCACACTGACAGAAGCGAGGCTGCCATGCACCTCTGACCACCATCAGTAGGCAAGGTGGGTGAAGTGTCTTGCCCAAGGACACAACGAATGAGATGGCTGGATGGGGGATCGAACCAGTGACCTTCCTGTTCCAGGACGACTCCCCTAACCACTCCGCCACAGCCGCCCCAAGCAAGGCTTCATCTGTCAAATCTCTGTTCATTTCCTATATAGGTATTTCTTATGTCATTTCCAGAGTATGCACACTGCAGTTTCCTACCACTTTCAACATTATTTAGATGATATTTAGATGACAGCCATTAATCACTGTCATTTGTCAATCCACGTGTGTCGAGTCCATTAGGGCAACATCGGAAACCATGCTCTTGGGTCGCTTGTGTTCACGAAATTTAATTGTTTTGTTCTACTGCTTCTCGTAACGATTATTGATGGTTGTCAAGAGCGAAAAAAAAGGTGTGCATTACGGTCGTGTACCAAACAAATCTTGTGATGCTAATGATATTGTAAAACAAACGCATGCCAAGATACAATTTTATGAGGAAAAACTTACCAGACAACCTCACCCTGGCACCAAAAAATTCCCATACAGCTGCCTTTTTTTATTAATCACTTCGTGAAGTGTCACATAAAATTGGAAAGTTTGACAGTGTGGGTTGGTAGGGTCCTCATTCACAAGCCAAGTGACCCCTCTTGTTTTTCTGCATCAATACTACAAGTAGAGAATCCCAAAAAAATTAAGCACAGTCTGTTGTCAGCATTATGAATCACATTACTTTTATGGGTCTTCTATCACTCATGTCTAGAATATTGATAGTGGTTTGTTCTTAATGCTATATATAATTACATATAAACATACACTACTGCTCAAAAGTTTTACAACAACCTCCTTTTCCAGTTTCTTAATTTTATTCTAATAAAATATGGAAAAATTAAAGTTGTTGTAAAACTTTACCTGTAGTGTATGTTTATATCTAATTATATTTAAATAAAGCCCTCACTGAAGAAGAGTTCACTGTTATAACATCAGTGTGAAAACTAAAAAAATTAGCTATACCGTAGTTGTAAAACATACTGCATCACTGTATCAGTGTTACTGAATTAACCACACCTGATCTCTCCTCTTCTACCTTTCACAGTTTGTACATCTCTTCTGTCTGTCACAGTCTATCTTTGGACATTGCTGTATACAAAAATTTTTAAACCAATGAAAATGACAAATTTGACAACCTTGACAAGTTTAAGATCCTATAAATTAACTGAGTTAGTAAAGACTAAAAGTAATGGATGACAAGTCTTTAAACAGTAAAATATCAGTAATCAACTAAACTGGTGTTTTGTACAAACACTGTTTATATCTTTTCACCCCAGTATTAAACAACTTATTAACAATAATCAGTAGCCTGATACCTTCTTCCTCACTGTCCTTTTCATTCACACTAGACACTTTTACAAATTCGAGCTTGTTTTTAGGGCAAACAACAACTAGCAACACAGGTTTAGCTAGCCTAACAATAGCATGTAGGGGTCACCTCGAGTGAAGAAACAAGATTTACAGCCTCTAAGCAGGCCTCGGACAGGCCTGACCAGAGGACAGGAACTCTGTCACAAACTGATCTCTATTCAGGCCATGACAGGTCATTCTAACCGTGGAAGAGAACCCCTCAGTTCTCTTAAGCAGATAATGGACAGAACAATCTCTTCTGTTCGTGATTCATTTGTTATTTAACTAAGAATGTTTATGCATTTGTTATATCATGATAATGCCTGTCACAGGAAAAGTGGAATGACTTCTTTTCTTTCCTCGTGCCTTAAAGATTTATAATGGTATTAAAAAATCACAGAGAATCTGATTACAATGTTTTCATTGTGTTTTTATGTAAATCATTGTTTTTATTTTACTGTGAACACAGTAATATAATTGTGGATGTTTTCTTGAGAAAATCTTTCATTTATTTGGACCGACAGAATGGTTCAAAGCTGATTATAAAACAGAAATGTTATAGTTAATCACCATAAATGTTTTGCAGTGATTTTTCTTAGAGTCTATCAGAAGAAAGCTAAAGAGGTTATCATGATGTTGTTGAACCACAGAATTTAACCTTGACTGGCGCCTGCCTGGCAAGTCTCTATCTTTCTTCTCTGACTCATCTCTAAGCCTGAGGGTGGAACCAAAGTTCGTTCATTCTTATTACTAACCCGGACGGCTTTGATGACACTCTGACTTCCTGAATCAAACCTAGGAAGAAGACTGTGGTTCTCCCTGGAGAAACCTCAGCCCTGAGGCTGTAAGATCTCATCCCACAAGCCAATTGGGGGGGTTTCACAGCCAGGGACCCGACAGGCCTGTCGGTGTTCCAATCCGAGGCTTCAAGCCTCCAAGTGTGTTTTGTACCTCCCGATGAGGAGATGTTTTATTTTGAAGGAGAAACCGGATACGGCTTGAATTTTTCTGGCTTGGACTGAAGCAAACACAAAGTTACCTGAAAATAACACCTGTTCGCCAATGACTGGTAAGCGAGCCGACAACAGTTCTCTGACGATCGGAGGCGAGCCAGTTTTTCTACTTCGAGGGTGTCTTAAGAAGTCATCATCAGGTAAAAGCTGATGTGTTTGGAGTGACATGTATTGTGGACCTGAGTCGAGAAAAGACGTGCAGTTCCGGTTGTCTCACACTTTAGTATAAGTAAAAGTAGTAGAAACACTAACATTACTTTTCTCTTCTTTCTTATTTCTTTGATTTGCCTAAACTTAAGCTAAAGTGCCAGTAAAATTGTTTGGTTGGTTAACATCAGAAATGACATTTTACTGTCTTATTATAAGTAATCTGAGTTTGATTTGAATTGAAATTCAGATGCGAGTTTTATCTCATTAATTCTGCCGCTTGTTATAGGAAATTAAATACCCACAATCAGGTGTAACTGATGATTTGTTTAATTTGTGTAAATAAATGTTTGCATAGTCATTATTAACAAATTGAACTCGTCTGAGCGTTCCACTTATTGTGTCAATTTTCACTTCGCACAGTCAAGATAACAAATAGTGAGAAATACCTTGGTAAGAATTTTCCTCATAACCTTGACTATGAGAGATGTGGGAGAAGCTTAATTCACCTTAAGCTCACCCCCTTCATATTGGTGGCTCCGTATGGTCCCATTTTTAATGGTAACTCGTAATATATTTCTCATTAAAATATTATCTTCTGTGCACTGTGGAAAAACACTTTTTCTCATGTTGGCAATAGTCAAAGTGTTATTATAAGATTTATGGCTGATTGGTGCTCAGAGAATAACAAGAAGCTGCAGATTCTGTCGTTTTCTGTCATTTTGAAGTTATAAATTATTTGCTGATAATAAGCTATTTTACGGCTGTTCAAGGTTATGACGTCAGACCTAGTTTAAGTCGCTTTTTTCTCTCACTTATAGATGGAAGCTATGTTTAAATCCATAATCTGTGCTGTGGAAGCCAGTTTATGATTTATTTGCATGCATGCTTGTCTGTACAACATTTTATTAAGGATCCTATACCAGAGACATCTTGACAGGTGTATTAATTACTAGTGGGTTATATATAGTGCTTGTACGCATGTCCCTACAATACACATTTTCATATAACCATATACCGCTTAACAACTTAATTGGCCATTTATTAGTGTTTACACTATTTTCATTTGTAAATGAATTAATGTGAGGAGTGGACAGTAGCAAACGGAAGCTAACAAGAGATAGCTCCAGGCTACTCCTGGATGTAAAAAAACTCGAACGAGTCAGTCCAGCTTGACGACTAAGAGCTGTCTCGGTGAGCCGTGGGCTCGACCGTAACCTGCAAAACGTGTTGTTAGCCACATTGAGAACTCGGTTGTTATGATTGTTGTCTGTATTAATGCTTTATTTTAGTTTCTGTCTTGTCATCTGTTTTCTTCATCCTGTCTGCCTTTGCTCAAGCCCCGCCCACTATCACCTGCTCCTCATGTTTCTCTCCCAGGTGTTTCCTGTTTGTGCTCGTTAGTCTCACCTTTATATTCTGTGTCTTGTCTTCACTTCCCTGTCTGATCATTGTGCTGTTCACAGTCTGTATGTTTGTTGCCTTGCCTAGCTACACCAAGTGAGTTTTTGAGCTGCCCTGTCAGCAATTTTTGTTTAATAAATCTTTATTTTTTCCTTTTGGAAGCTGCCTGCACCCTGGGTTCATTTTGCCAATTCATAACAGAATGATCAGACCAACCACAGAACCCAGCAGGCAGTTTTTCTCCTCTCCACCCACAACTTGTGATTTGCCAGCTTCTCCTCTCTCTAAGATACTGTGGCTCCTGGAGGGGATGCAGGGTGTGCTAGCTGGCCTAAGGGGACTCTTTTCTTCAGGGTGTCCTTCAGAGCTGGCAGCTCTGGGGGTTTCTGAGTCCCACCCTCCCCACCCCTCTGATGCTGGACCTTCTGCTCCAGCTCCTGCTGGTCCTCCGGCTCTGGTTCCTGCAGGCCCTCCAGCTCTGGTTCCTGCTGGCCCTCCAGCTCTGGTTTCTGTTGGGTCTCCAGCTGAGCCACCTGCTCCTGAGATTCCTGGGTCGTCGGCTATCACCTCCACGTCGCCTGGTTCGGCTGCCGTCACCTCCACATCGCCTGGATCAGCTGCCGTCGCCTCCACGTCGCCTGGGTCGGCTGCCGTCGCCCCCATGTCGCCTGGGTCGGCTGCCTTTGCCTCTTCATCCCTTCTGTCACCTGTGTTCGCCTTCACCAAGGCTCGGGCTCCATCAACCTCCGCCGGCTCCTCATCGCATTTCGCCTCCTCCCTTGGCTCCACGTTTGCTCCTGCCTCCTCCCTTGGCTCCACGTTTGCTCCTGCCTCCTCCCTTGGCTCCACGTCTGCTCCTGCCTCCTCCCTTGGCTCCACGTCTGCTCCTGCCTCCTCCCTTGGCTCCATGTCTGCTCCTGCCTCATCCCTCTGGCTCTGCTCAGCTCCTGCCTCATCCCTCTGGCTCTGCTCAGCTCCTGGGGCCTCATCGTACATGGAGTGGGGATCTCCAGGTCATTCTCCTAACTTTGGCCTTTGCGGCAGGGAAGTTCATGGCTGGCCTCCTGAACTTTTGTTTTTGGGACGTCAGGAGCCGTCCCTTATTGGGGGGGCTATGTTATGATTGTTGTCTGTATTAATGTTTTATTTTAGTTTCTGTCTTGTCATCTGTTTTCTTCCTCCTGTCTGCCTTTGCTCCAGCCCCGCCCACTMTCACCTGCTCCTCATGTTTCTCTCCCAGGTGTTTCTTGTTTGTGCTCGTTAGTCTCACCTTTATATTCTGTGTCTTGTCTTCACTTCCCTGTCTGATCATTGTGCTGTTCACAGCCTGTATGTTTGTTGCCTTGCCTTGCCTTGCCTTGCCTTGCTTTGCCTTGCCTTGCCTAGCTACACCAAGTGAGTTATTGAGCTGCCCTGTCAGCAATTTTTGTTTAATAAATCTTTATTTTTTCCCTTTGGAATCTGCCTGCACCCTGGGTTCATTTAGCCAATTCATAACATCGGTGTGTGTTTTAAGGCAGATTTTTAGCAGGATTTTGATTCCAGAGCTGTCAATAGTCCGAATCAGAAGTGGGGAAACGGGAGCGCGCAGCCGCCACATGACCGTGTTCCCTCGGTGCAAGCTTTAAAAAATAAGCTGTTTTGTTGCTGGAGTGGTCAGAAATCATTGCTGGATTGATTTTGAAACGCTGTGTTTAAACTCTGTTTTAACTGCTGAATTTTCATTCCACAAAGCTGTTTCGTGTGTGCGCAGCTGGTGCGCAACGCTGAGCTGCGTTATAAAAAATCTGGCAGCCATTTTCTTGCAGAGTGTAACAAGGGAGGCAGGACTCCCTGCGTTAGACGCTCTGTAATAGGCTGACACTGGTCCGTCAACCGCTGTGTTGACATCCAGCTTGTCATTCTGCTGGTTAAATCAATTTCAAGTGTCATTCTTGAACCTGTCTACATCTGCTGGTTTTAAAAGGATTTACACACTTCAAAAAGAATAATAATGTAACCAATTTCTACCTTTTTTTTAAAGCATTTCAGCTCTCAATTCAAATTTAAACAAAGTTTAATCAACTCTGTTAATCCAAAATAAACTAAGGCTTAAAAATAAAGCATTAATAAAACCTAATTCTCCTAAACACAAAGGGTTTACTTCTAAAACAGATCCCTATATTAAACAGGCTTTATTTTACTAGACTCATTCTGTTTGACAAACGCTGTTTGAATAGAGAAGTGTTAATAAAAAGCCTAAATCCTAAAAACAATTGCTGCCAAGCAGTTTTAAAGGTTTGTGCTTAAATGTTAGACGTCCTCTTATCAAACTAAAGTGATTTGTTAATTAGGTGACTGTAAATATTTAACATAAATATAGGGAAACATCAAAGTAACAATTTATCTTGGAAACAATTAAAAAACAGTAAAAAAAATACTGGTTTTTAAACAATAATAGTTTCTAACTCTACACAGAGCTATAAACAAACAGATTTAAACCACATTCAAAATATTTTACAAAGGTAAAATAAAAATAACATTGAAC
The DNA here is from genome assembly GCF_001266775.1 of Austrofundulus limnaeus. NCBI lineage: Eukaryota > Metazoa > Chordata > Actinopteri > Cyprinodontiformes > Rivulidae > Austrofundulus > Austrofundulus limnaeus. The sequence continues at coordinate 37,569 of NW_013953888.1, forward strand.
AACAGGCATTATTGCAAACAACTTTATTGCAGTCTCATAAACAATTTTGTTAATTCAATTCTTTTATTTAGCTGTTTTTTAAATATTCGTGTTTGAAAATAATTTTAATTATACAGGTAAAGCTCTATAATTGGAAGTCTTTTGCAGGCAATATTTAAACAAACCAAAAGCTATTTTAACTTCTCAATTAACTACTATTAAAAGGTTTGACACATTAATTGCAAAAAAGACTAAAAGTCAACACTCTAAACCCAACAAACAGTTCTAATAATGGCTGATAGCCAACCCACATCCCCAAACCCTCAGAGCCTAACAACCTACCCTGATCAAACTAACCCTGCAACCCTGAAACCGGGCGGGCAGTATGTTTGTGGAGTGTCACAAACTGTGGAGGCCTTATAAAAGCCAATCGCAGCAGGTTACTTCAAAAGGGCAGAAAGGTTGCACATTGATGATTTAAATCACCACTTAGAACAAATTGCAGAGGAAGTTGAAAAAAAAAAAGCAAAACCAAGAGCTAACAATGAACGTTTAGCTAAAATGGCATGTTTGCTTAGAGTCAGACTGGGTCGTGAAACTGCGGTCATGCGACATCTTCAAAAAGAGCTACTCGCTGAAAGAAACGGCAAGGAGACAAAATCAGAACAAAGTATTCACGTCGTAACCACTGACTGTGAGGAGATAAAATGGTTGTGCGAGGAAAACATAAAACTCAGGCAAAGAGTTATAGATGAAATGAAACAAAAAGAAACCCTTCAATCTCATCTCAATTAAGTTGCAGGAGCTCTCAATCAGGCCAATATTGGCCTTGAGGATCAAAAACAAATAATATCCGTAAAATAACTGGATTTACATGTGATCTAAACGGAACTTCAGCAAGAAAAAGAAATAAATAAACAGGCAAGAGAAACTCTCAGACAACAGCGAGAAGCTCATGCTGAATTTCGTAAAACCTAACAGGAGTATACAGAAGGTTTGGAGCGCAACATTCCACTGTTGAGTGGCCAGCAGGCACAGACAGGTGGGCTCCAGGCTACCAGCACACCATGTCATCACAATCTAGCACCATTTACATTTCCATATCCACCCCCACCAATAAATTACGCTGGACCTGAGGATCTGGGAGACTCACTTCTACCCCCACCCCCACCCTGAACCCATTGTTCAAGGATCGAACAGGCCAACCACATCAGGGTAGACAAGGAGAGTCCGGACAGGAGGGGAGATCAACGTACCATCGTCCTCCCTCTGACCGTGAAATCAACAAAATCTCAAAAAACATCGAACCTTTCAATCCAAGTCCAACAGGCTCATATGACACCAGGGCCTACCTTCGGGACGTGGATTTTTATCTAGAGGTACCCAAACGCTAATATAGAGAATGTTATGGCAATATTTATTTAAAAAAGACAGAAATACATGTTCCAAGAATGAAGGTACTCCGTGAGATGATCAGCTGAGTTTTATTGCAACAGGAAAAACAGAGAACAACTCCACACTACACTCTGTCTCGAGAGGCCTCATATATAACATATATAAAAAATTAAAAATTCCCTTCTCACCCTCCACGGGTGGTCTCTTTCATCCTCTGAGCTCGGGTCCACTACCAGAGGCCTGGGAGCTTGAGGGTTCTGCGCAGTATCTTAGCTGTGCCTAGAACTGCACATTTCTGGACTGAGATGTCTGATGTTGTTCCTGGGATCTGTTTTAGCCACTGCTCCAGTTTGGGGGTGACTGCCCCGAGGGCCCCGATGACCACAGGCACCACTGTGGTCTTCACCTTCCAGGTCTTTTCCAGTTCCTCTCTGAGGCCCTGGTATTTCTCCAGTTTCACACACACACACACACACAC
>NW_013953888.1:40178-41170 GCF_001266775.1 Austrofundulus limnaeus
CTCTGTGCCTCTGCTTCTCTCTGTCTCTGTCTATCCACACTACTCCACTGTTGAACCCTGTCCACTCCACTGAGAGGCCGTATATGCGTGTATATTAACAAACACCATTATGTCATTTTAGCAAGATTTGATACAAGGTCAATGGAAAAAGACAAAGATAAACACAAGTGATAACTAACAATGACTGTTGTTAGCAAATCTTGTTCTGACTTTAATCATTCTATCTGCAGATGAACAGCATGTCATGAAAACCTAGGTCATTAAAGGATGTCATGAATTACTTGCTTAAACATAAAAGTATTAGTTCCATTACATCTCCCCCATCTGATCATTAAATCACCTATTAAATGATCAATAAAACAAAAAACTCTGTAACTTATTTTTAATAAAAAAATATGTCAACATAAACCTAAGTACATATACTTTCTGAAATCCCAACCCCAGTAATTCAATTTTTATTCCTCCCACAGTAATTACTAACCCCAAAACATAGTTATCACACAAAAGTCTTTGGATCATCTTGAACACAAACAGGCTTGTCTGTTTTGTTATATGGAAGGGTCAGAGGTGGTGGTGGGGCTCTGCAACTTTTTGTAGATCTTGGTTAAGTTCCTGGGGCTGGAAGATGAGAGTTAGCAGGATTTGGGTGTGGTGTTTGTTTGATATTAATCTTGCCAGGTTCTTTCACGTTGTTAGTAAAATCCAAGAGGGGGCATTCCACTTGCTGTCCTGTTGGGGTCTCAAGAGTCCAAGAGATCCTCTTTTTGTGATGCTGATTCTGCAGGTTTAAGTAACTCCTCTCTCTCTGGTTCTGATTCTGCAACAGTCTCCTTAGCAGTAACTGGCACGCTGTGTTCCATCGATATCTCAGTTTTCTCCAGCTGTCCTTCAGACGTCAGCTGTTGTGGTTTTTCCTGTTGTTTGTTTCCDGCYRGAACTTTGTTCAGGAAATACTTCATGTTTGAAGCCAGAAGCTGTGCTCCAGTTTGATT
>NW_013953888.1:41680-43322 GCF_001266775.1 Austrofundulus limnaeus
CCTTATTATTATTTTTCCTTATTATGTGTTAATTGATACAGAGTAGATACATGTCCGGAGTATAAACAACACATAAGTGAACCGTTATAATAACATCAGGATGAGATTTTTGTCTGAATGCCTGTGATTCAGCCGTAGGTCAGTAGGGGGCGAACTCAGGCATTGAAGAATCGTATAAAAACATGTACTTCCTGACTTTTAGTCAGTGTGGTTTCCTTGTCAGCCCGGTGACAAATAAACCTCACTCAGGTCCAGAATTCTGGTGTTGTATGACTTTATTCCTTTCACAAGTCATTTTATTTAACAATTGTGTTTTCATCTTGACTTTAGTCGTATTGAACACGTATTTTCTTACAGTTTTTTGTGACACCCGACGTTCGGCTGACGGTCAACTCGACAGCGGGGCTGTGTTAGAGCTGCTTCGGCAGACAAGGCCTGTCGTGGGAGCCGCCGCATCGACGCACGTCCTAAGGCGCCAATAAACAGGTGAGCAAAATCTTTTTGCTTTCCATCTTGTTACCATAACAGGACTGTGCGACGATCGTTGTTTCTGCGTGATGACCTGTGTGTCGGAGCGTTGAAACAGACCCGCTAATTGTTAGCTTATGTGTTAGCATTGCTATGCTAAGCCTGTGAACCAGTGTAGCAATGTTAGCTTGTTAGCTTATCGGTCATAGACATAAACAAATGTGGCTAATGCGGACGGTAAGAGACGGTTTTTAAAGTGTAACTTACCCCCCCTGTGAAAGTATAACTCCGTCCCCAACGCAAATTTGAAAAATGCATAAAGTGGAGACTCTGAGGGGGGTGGGGGGGTTAGCAAGGAGGTGTGGCCAGCAGGAGATAGTTTTTTTAAGACGAGACAACATGACAGCTAGCTTTAGTTTACTTTGACAAGCTAACATTCATGAAAACATTTCTGAATGTTCTAAATAAATGACTTTGTAAAAAGTAAAGTTTCATGATATACATGCAAACTCACATTTAGCTGATACAACATGTAATAATGGCAAAAAAAACTGTTAAATATGACTTTGGTCCAAAACAGAACAGAAAGAATATCTTTTCATTTCTGTTTGGTTCCCTGTTTCTATTAAAATTCACAATACAGCTCAGTCTGGGCCTGGCAAGTGTTCTGTCCCCCGGATCATTCCGGACACTGCAGCTGATTTACACACCACTCCACCCCAGACAGAAGCGTCAACCCACCCCGGCAGCAGAGGTGTTCGGGCGGCCTGATGTGAAAACCGCTCCGCTGCTGCAGCGCGAGGCATCATGAAACAAACTGAATTAACTTCTCTTTGTGGTTAAATATATATATTTTAAACAAATAAAAGGTTGCTGTTTCACGCAGTTTAGATCAAAACTAAACAAAAAAAAATGCTACGGTGATCCGAATCCAACCGGACATATATTTTAGGCTAAATACCATTTGATGTGATCCCGTTTTAATTTAATCCTCACAGCTAAAATGTTCCTAAGTTTATAAAGACCTCAGCATTTTTAGTCTTCGTGGGGACAATACCTGGATGTTCTGGGATGTTCTGACTTGGAGCATGTTGCAACCTGGAGCAGCGGTGAGTGTCAACGAGGGTCCGGTTCTGTGACAGCAGGACCGCGCGGAGCAGTAACTGTCCGGTTC